>NC_056523.1:257053824-257077045 GCF_019175285.1 Sceloporus undulatus
GCACAGGGAAGCCATTGAAATCCATAAACATCTGAATAATTTCAACCAGAAAGAAGAAACCCATAAAGTGAACAAAATTTGGCTACCAGTTCTGAGAAATAGCAAAATAAGGACTCAACAAATGCAAATGGGAAACCACTCACAGTCGGGGCTTTCCCAGCAGATAATAACCACCAGTTAGCAGACATTAATCTGCTTTTGCATTAGCCTCCCAGCCTGAGGCCTACCATCAGCACAGAACAATACACATGCAAATCACTCCTGCATTCCCAGGCTCACACAGTATATATAGACCCACTTTTTCCAGGCAAACATTCTCTGAAGATGCCAGCCACAGATGCTGGCGAAACGTCAGGAAGAAAATCTTCTAGAACATAGCCACATAGTCTGAAAAACCCACCAAACCCCCCCCCCCAAAACCCCATGGATGCCGGCCATGAAAGCCTTCGACTTCATATAGCCCCATAGTCACCAAATTGTATAAGAATTCTTTTCTTCAGGCTGATTATTGAGGTTACATTGCCAATAGTGTTTTTGGCAAAATGTTGCTGATTTCCAGTTTAGCAGTTAAGGTTCAGCCTTAGTTAGTATGCTCACTGAATTTGAAGACTAATTTTTCATTTGGTAAATGAGTTAAATTCATTTGCTACATTTAAAAGTTATACATTCGCCAAGTTTTTGTCCAAAAAATTAATGTTTGGATGTTGGTTGAGAGCATGTATATATTCGTGCCATGACTATGTAAATGCACCAAGGCCGCAGAACATTTGGGCTCACTCCACATGTTTGGTGGCATCAACAACAGAAATTTTAGTGTCAGCTTCATTAGAGGATGTAGGAAATGCACCAGGGTGGAAGGAAATTTCCACATGTATAAGGCATTACAAATTAAGACAAGTACAAGTAACCACAGGCTGCTTTTCAGGTGCACTGTGTTACTCTTAGTAAGGAAGGAGGAAAGCAGCCAAATAGACAATGTGGATCAGTTGGGGGACTTGGATACATTTCAGGAATACATGGATAGTACTTTTGCATATTGTCCTAAAAAAGGTGACAAGACTATGGACCTCATAGATCCAATGGCAGGCTTCTTCCTATCCAGCTAAACAGACTGGATTCATCATCTTTGACTCTGCATATCCAGCAATTGTCTTTAGATGTTAGTTTTCATGTGTTGAGTCATTCTTCCCCTCAAATTCCTATAAGCTATAGGCCAGTCAAGCTGTTGCTAGACTTGAGACCACTGTAATTGCTTTAGCACTGTTGATAGAAGATAATATCCAATTGCTAGGTTAAAAGGTTTTCAGTTACCCTCATGAGGGAAAGCAAGACACTTAACAAGTGAGACAAATCAAAAGGGAAAAAATACAGTATTCAGTGTATACAGTATATTCCCTCACTTACTGAACTGTTTCATAAGTGCATACTATTTATATCAGGGAAACATGAACAGAATTTTGAATTCTGTTACAGGTGAGGTGGATGGATCCTATTCTGCCATTATAACCAGAAATTACTGATGGGGATCTGTCAGTTCTATGGCTTAATCTTAATGAAAAGGACAACAGACTGATCTGAAACTTGGTGTTTTAGGAGTTGGTTTGCGACTGGGCCATACTGAAAATTAAGAAATCACTTGTTTTCAGTGTTTTGATGAAGTTTACACAAGGGAGGAATAAGAGGTAATATCACCTACCTCCACATACTTTCTATAGATTTTCCCTCCTGAAGTCTTTGCTTGTATGGCCCAGCACAGAATGCGGAAAAGGGGCAGTCTGCAGCCGCCCTTTTGCTGCTTCTCCGTGGCCTGGAAAGAGGTGTCCATGGGGCTTCATGCCCCCAGACACCCCGACAAGCGCCACCTGGCCCCTTTCTCCTTTGCATTGCTGGCGCGGCAATGTACAAGCGGCGCCAGCGATGCACATGCGAATAGCAGCTCTGTTTTGGAGCTCCTTCCTGTGATGCTGAAAGGGAGTCCCAAGCGCCCTGCAGCATTGCGGTAATGTCACACATACACTGGTCCGTACGGAGGCAGCACGTGAGTGACACCATCATCCCTCGCTTTGTATGGACGGTGCATTTCCAAAATAGCGCTCTCCATACGAACTAGAGCTGCGGAACGTGCAGTTGGTGCACACTCCCCAGCCCAAGTTTTGGCCCAAAGACTGCGCTTCCACGCCGTCTGTTTCATGCCTATAATGCTTTTTGGAAAGCAGATTGTTATGATAGGTCAAAATGAAACTCTAGTGTGATCCTTGACCTAGTGATAATACAGGATATTCGTAAATTGTAAGAAAAATTACATTTTACCTGTGGCATTCATAATGTCTGTTCCCCATGTATTCACTTGTGTGTGAAAGGCCATTGGGGGGATTACACTGTACAAGTGAATGTGGCTGTTTACCAGGGAGACAGAGGAAAATCAAAAAGAGAATATACTCTACTTTAGGAAGAAAAGATTTTAGCAGAAACTTGAAACCACTTACCCCTGAGAAATGCATCCAGCTGAGCTGCTGGGTATATCCACTGCTGCCACCAGTTACTTGCTCTGAGATCGGAATAAGGCACCCAGTCATGTGACTGAGGTATCAAAATGTATAGTCTTTACAGTCAGGGCAGCTCCAAGGCCAGGATACCTCAGGATGCACATGGTCAGTGCAGACAGGACTTCAGTATGGGGAGAAAATGCATTTGACAAGAATAGGAAGAAAATGAATTTGAAATTCTGACAAAGTTAACAAAATCAAGATTGAGTCATTTTTGCACTCCACTCTTACAAAAAAACAAAACAAAACAAACTGTTACAACAACATAATATTACTGTAATGCAATCTGAGAAGGAGGGTCCATATTGTACCCTGGTTGCTGTGTTTTTTATTAAATAAAGTTATGGAAACTTCTACTTATATTGACTAACACGTGATTACTTCTATTTGCAATTTGGTCCTTAGTTACTGATCCTTAGTTACAAGTTACTGATTGAGAATTCAAATTGTACAATCCCTCCTGCAGCAGATGGAGGTAGGTCTAGGACAATGACTGATTGTTTTCCATAGTACCGACTCTTGTCCTAGAATCCTATCTAGAAATGTGTGTGTAATCTGGAATAGGGACTTGTTACCAGAATGTAATTCCTCTTTAATTTGGTTAAAATGGATTGGAGAAGTGAGAAACTGGAATCCTTCATAGTTTGCACATTAACTTATGATGAGCTAATTTCCTTTACTTTCCCGAGAACAGTACGTAAACCACAATCATGTTTTAAAATAAAGTATTTTCCCTTGGTCAGTCCTGATCTTTTCTAATATGGGGCAGAAACTTTAATAAAGCCATCTTGGTATTATTGACGTACATATTATCTCTTTGACAGTGAATCCAGGCTTCATTTTTTAAAAAAAATAATTTGATGTTGGGGACACCATAAATTTTTCTCTCTAAAAAGATATGTGTTTGTATTTCTAGTCAGGTTCTCCTTGTGAGAAAGTTGTGTATTGTAGAAGTGTACAGAAATGAGAATCCGAAGTGTCTGGTAACTTGTGCCAAAATGAAATCCAACATGGAGAAATGTAAAGTACTGCATTTAGGGCAGAAAAATGAAATGCACAGATATACGATGGGGGTCACCTGGCTGAACGAGACTACATGTGAAAGGGATCTAGGAGTCCAAGTAGACCACACGTTGAACATGAGTCAACAGTGTGATGCGGCAGTTAAAAAGGCCAATGCAATTTTAGGCTGCATCAATAAAAGTATAGTGTCTAGATCAAAAGAAGTAATAGTGCCACTATATTCTGCTTTGGTCAGACCCCACCTGGAATATTGTGTCCAGTTCTGGGTGCCACAATTCAAAAAGGACATTGAAAAACTGGAATATGTCCAAAGGAGGGTGACTAAAATGGTGAAGGGCCTGGAAACCATGTCCTATGAGGAACGACTTAGGGAGCTGGGAATGTTTAGCCTGGAAAAAAGAAGGTTAAGAGGTGATATGATAGCCCTGTTTAAATATTTGAAGGGATGTCATATTGAGGAGGGAGCAAGCTTGTTTTCTGAAACTCCAGTGAACAGGACCCAGAGCAATGGATGCAAGCTGCAGGAAAAGAGATTCCACCTCAACATTAGGAGGAACTTTCTGACAGTAAGGGCTGTTTGACAGTGGAACACACTTCTCTCGGAGTGTAGTGGAATCTCCTTCTTTGGAGGTCTTTAAGCAGAGGCTGGATGGCCATCTGACAGGTATGCTTTGACTGAGATTTCCTGCATGGCAGGGTGTTGGACTGGATGGCCCTTGTGGTCTCTTCCAACTCTACGATTCTATGATTCTATGATTTCAGTGTCTGCAATATAACTAGTGAGGGTGGTTGGAAGTGGAGGAAAGAGATGAGGCAATGCTTAGAGCCTCTTCACAAGCACTTATATAATGAAATGCAAAATAAAAAAAATCATAATTATTGCTAACTGCATGGCCATTCAATCAGTTTATATTTAGACAGAGGCCATCTTTAAAAATGCAGAAAAGAACTACCGTATCATTTGCATGCCCAAGAAGAGTTTATTGCTCACACAGCTGAATGTGCACCCTTCAAACAGTAAATATATTCACAAAGACCAAGTCAAAGGAACATGGAAAAGTTGTCTGCCTGTGTGTTGGTGTGGGTTTGTCTTCACCTATCAAGAGACAGACAAATGACTGACATCTGAAGACTGAAAAGTCTAAAGAGCCAACATGCCAATTAAGCTAAGTAGAAATAAGTCAATTAAATGAAGTAACATTCTATGAAAGTATCTTGTGAGTTTAGAACAAGACATCGTTAATCCATATTCATAGGACAGTCTACAGTCCATAATAGGGAGAATATTAATGGTAATGACACTTAGCTTTTCTGAAGCATTTAAAGAATTCCAAATAGCCCAAGTCCAAAGGAATATTTTTCATTCTAATATTCAGAGCCAGAAAACTCAAAGTGGAATAACAGTAAAATCAATTAAAACAAAAATAAAAGGTGTGCTTCTGTATTGTGGGATAATTTCTGATACCCCAACAGAAAAAACTTTCAATTTTCCCCAGATGAGGCCAATTTATTTTCGGCCAGAACACATAACTTCTGCACTACTCCATGTGCTCATCAAAAAACACCACAAAGGACACAGGCCCAGGCACACACAGAGAGACGTCTAAATGCATTACATTGGCTAAGGAAAACATCCCCCAATGGCCAAAATAAATAGATTTGTTAGGACATTTGTCCCAACCATTTTTTGCTTGTAGAAAAAGAAAACATCATGTGGCAAAAGACAAAAATATGAGGAACTGTTTACAGCTATGCAGGTGACAATGTCCCAAAATATCAACATTGAATGTCTAGTTCTGTATGAATTTTGCAATGACTCCAAGGGTCTCCTACTTCATGAAAGTTAGTGTCATATAATATTTAAATGATTCACTATCACTCAAATAACATTTCACATACACACTTTGTAGTGTTTTTTTTTAGGTTGTATATATCTTTATTAAATTTTCACAAATTATTATGTATACAAGTCAACAAAAGTTTCCGATACAATCATTGCAATAAATCAATTGAGTTACAACATGGATGTTCTTGTTGTTATTTCTTCCTGTCTTCTTGTCTTTTTTTGCTTCTTAAACCAAAATTAGTGCAATCTTACCTTAAAATTACACAATCCCTTAAGTCATAATAGTAAGAAAAAATAATTCCTCTAATCCACAATTATTACTCTGTTCTATTCCTTTCAAAAATTATAGAATGCATAGAGAAATTACTCAAAATTCCCCCTGGGCTGCATAAAAAATAACATTCCCCATTACCCTTTCATACTAGTAACCTTGTTTTGTTATATACTGTATATATTTTCATTTCCTGGTTAGCCATATCTTTAAATTTCTTACTGTAATCATAGAATTTTCCCCACCAGGTTATCATCAAGACCCCATCTATGTTTTAGAAACAACATTAGCTGGTCCCATTCTTTTTTCAATTTTTCTTTCTCCTTATCCTCCAGTCTGCAAGATAAAATGTCCATTTGCCTAATATCAATCAACTTACTTAACCATTCATCAATTTGTAGTTTATTACTCTCTTTCCAATATTTAGCCATTATTATTCTTGCAGTAGTGATCATATATAGCAAAACTTTCCAAATTCTATTTTCATCCTCTGTTTTCAAAAAGGATGTCATATTCAACAAATAAATCTCCGGACTTTTTTTATATTTAACATTGAAAGTCTGCTGTATTATGTCATGAACTTCACTCCAAAATGTTTTTACCTTCTCACATTTCCACCACATGTGGATTAATGTTCCCTTTTCACTCTTACAATTCCAACAAGTGTCATTTTCAAGTTTTAACATTTTCTTCAGTCTAGCCGGTGTGTAGTACCATCTAGTGTTAATCTTTATTGAGTTCTCTTTCAGGTCTAAGCATCTAGTAAAGTTATTTGTTTTTCTCCATGAATTTTCCCATGCTTGCAATGAAATTTCTCTTCCCAGATCCTTAGCCCAGTCAATCATATATTGTTTCACGGGTTCCCTCTCTAAATCCCTTTCCCTTAATAAATTATAATATTTTGAAATCTTTTTATCTTCATTTTCCATTAGTAGCTTATCCAGCTCTAATAAATTTGTCTCAATCCCGACTGACTTTATATCTTCCTTGAATCTTTTAGTTATTTGAAAATAAGAGTACCAATTTAAGTCTTTACCCTCTTCAATTAATTCTTCCCTTGATTTTATTATTATCCCCTGCCTTACATCTCTTTTTATTAGGTCCGAATATCTTATCCAATTCTCCGAAATGTCCCACCTGTTTGCGAACGCCTCTTGAGTTGAAACCCATCCCGGGATTTTAAAGTAGAATTTATTTTTGATTTTATTCCAGGTTTCTATCAGTGCCCTTCTAATCAGGTTATTATGGAAGTCCTGATGTATTCTGTCCTTGTTATACCACATATAACCGTGCCAACCAAATCGCAGATTGGCACCTTCCAGATTTAACATACCCTTATCCTTTAATCTAACTCAATCCTCCAACCATGATAAGATACAAGCCTGTCTATATAATCCAATATCTGGCATTGCGCAGCCACTGCTTTCCTTTCTTTCTTTTAAATATGTCCATTTAATCCTAGCTTTCCCACCTTTCCATATAAATTTTTTAATTTCCTTATTCCATTGTTCTATTATTTTATTATTAATAATAATCGGTAAGCTTGAAAAGAGGAATATTAACTTAGGTAAAACGGACATTTTTATTGCATTTATTCTACCCAATATGGATAGATTCAGTTTTGTCCACCTTTCCAGATCTTTCTTTATATTGTTCCAGGTTGGCTTATAATTATTATCAAATAAATTCATATTATTATTTGAGATGGTTATTCCTAAGTACTCAACTTTATGCTGTATTTCACAACCTGTTTTCCCTCTTAGTACTTCTTTTTCATCATTGCTCATATTCTTAGTTATGATTATTGATTTTCCTTTGTTTATTTTGAAACCTGATAATTTTCCAAATAAATTTAATTCTGCCATTAACATTTCGATGTTTTCCATTGGATTTTCTAATATTAAAACTAGGTTGTCCGCGTAAGCTTGGACTTTCAGCTCTTCACCTTTTATTCTTATACCTTTTATTTTCGGGTTTTCTCTAATATTATTTAGTAGGAATTCCAGTATTATTATAAATAATAATGGAGATAGTGGGCAACCCTGCCTTGTTCCCCTTTTTATGTTAAATTCCCTTGTCCGTTCGCCATTAATTATTAACTGTGCGGTCTGGTTTTTATATATTTCTTCCACGTTTTTAACAAAGGTATTCCCCATATCCATCCGTTTAATCAAATTAAACATAAAATCCCAGCTAACGCTGTCAAATGCTTTTTCCGTATCCAAAAAAAAAAAGCGCCGCCTTTTTCTCATTATGGGTGTTGTAATAATCTAAAACATTTATTATATTCCTTATATTATTTTTAGTTTTTCTTCCCGGCAAAAAGTCATTTTGATCTTTCTTAATTATTTCATTCAGAACTTTTTTTAGTCTATTTGCCATAATGGCTGCGAATATTTTATAATCGTTATTCATTAAAGAGATTGGTCTATAATTATTTAGTAACAACACATCCTTGCCCTCCTTTGGGATCAAAGAAATCATTGTCCTCCCTCAAGAGTCAGGCTTACCATCCTCCGAAACTCGATTGAATACTTCTTTCAGGGGGGATTGTAATTCAGTTTCAAAGATTTTATAATATTTTGCCGTCAGGCCATCCACTCCAGGGGCTTTAGCATTTTTAAGCCTTCCTATAGCTTCTCTAATCTCTTCCAATGTTATTTCCATATTCAGTTTTTCTTTTTGCTCCGGATTTTATTTTATTTCATTGCAATTTAGTAGTTTCGCCATTTGCTCCCCTCCGATTAAATTCCCTTTTTCCTCAAACAGGTTTTCAAAGTAGGTCACAAAAGAGCTTTATATTTTATTAGCGTCCGTGATTACCCTATCGTTTTGTTTAATTTTAGTTATAATCTTTTTTGTTTTCTCTTTTCTTAACCTGTTTGCCATCCATTTACTAATTTTATTTGCGCTTTCAAAATGGTCCTGTTTCAATCTTTCAAGATTTGCTGCTACTTCTCTCATTATTTTTCCTTCAAGCTGCCCCTTTAATAGTCTTATTTCATTTTCCAAATTTTTGCTGTTCTTTACCTGTTTTTCCTGCTCTTTTTTCCTGAGTTCTGTCCTAATCCATTCTTCCTTTTGTCTATCCTTTCTTCTGATTTGCGCTAGCCTTTGTATAAATAGACCCCTTATAAATGCTTTACTTGCATCCCAGACCACCTTGATTTTATTTCCTTTTCCAATATTTTCCTCAAAAAAAAACCTTTAATTCCTTCCTAATCTTAGTAACAAAAGCTTCATCCTCTAGAATGTCCTCATTCAACCTCCAACCTTTATTAAGGGTTCTGTGTATATTTAGTTCTAACTCAATCATGTTGTGATCCGAGAGCACCCTTGGCCAAATCTCCATTTTTTTTACTCTTAATTACTATTTGTTTAGACAACATTATTAAATCTATTCTGGAGTATGATTTATGGACCTCCAAGTAAAATGTGTATCCTTCCCTGTCCTCATTTTGGTGAGTCCACATATCCGTCAAATTAAATTCCTCTATTAATTCAAAGAAGCTCCTAGGGAGCTTTCCCAAAAATTTTGGTGTTTTTTTCTTTTGAGATTTCCTATCCTTAGTTAGGTTTAGAACCCCGTTAAAGTCTCCCATTAGAATCAAGTTGTCCTTAACAAATTCCCTTATATTCTCATTTAATTTTTTATAGAATTGCTGTTTCTTTTCCAGTGGTCCATACACGTTACATACCAAATAACTAATATAACTAATATTATCTATTATAATTTCTACACATATCCATCTACCATCATTATCTTTCCCAATCAATTTTGCTTCATACTTTTTGTTCACAAATATGGCTACACCTCTCTTCCTTTTGTTTATTGTAGCACAGAAAAGATTTCCAATTGCATTGTTGCGTAAATATTTTATATCCCCATCCTTCATCTTTATTTCCTGTAAACATAATACATCAAAGTTCTTTTTCTCCAAATATCTCATCACATGTTTTCTCTTTTTCTCTTGACTAATTCCCCTTACATTCCACGATATCAACTTAAACCCCATTTTCTTTATCAATTTCTAATTATATCACAAATATTAATATTAATTATCTAATTCGTATATATTTTTATCCAATTCCTCCTACTGCTCCTTCCTCCTGGCTATCGTTGCCTACCTCCTCTGATACTTGAGTATCTTTTCCTTCTCTCTTTTCTTTCGGTTTTTTCTGATAACTGTCTTCCCTTTGTTTATTTATACTTTCTTCATCGCTTTTTTCCTTTTCCTCCCTCCTTTGCCTCTCCTTATCTTTTTCTTCTTGTGCTCTATTTTCCCTGCTTAGTTTTTCAAAAAAAATTTTTGCTTGTTCTACAGAGTTTATCTTATACCTCTTTTGTCGATAATTAAAAATTATTCCTTCTATTTTATCCCATCTATATAGTATTTCGTTTCTCTGTAGTAATGCTGTCAAGAATTTGTATTCCTGTCTTTTTCGAATCACCTGTATGGGCAAATCCTTATAGATTTCAATGATCTTATCTTCAACAATTAGGTTTTTTTCATAATTTCTTTGCAAAATCAATTCTCTTATTCTAGAGCTGGTGAAGCAAACCGTAATGTCTCTATCCAATTTTCGCTCTCTTGCTATTCTAGAACTGACCCTAAAAATTCTATCCACCTGTGCCTCCAAAAGATCTTCATCAATATCTATATAGCTTGCTGAAATTGGAATAACTTTGTCATACAGTTTCTCTTCCTGCTCTTCCTTCAGACCCCTTATCTTTATAGCCCGTTCCCTGTATCTGACTTCTTGCAATAGACCATTTTGTTGTTCTCTTATTTGTGCCCTTTCCAGGTCATCTATTCACTTTTCCAGGTTTTCTGTCCTTTCTGTCACCTCCTCAATTTCTATTTTGACACCTGAGATTTCTTTTGTTAAGTTGTCTATTTTTTCCCCAAACCATCCAACTCTTTCTGAACATCCTCCCTTATCTTCTGCATATCCCCTCTTAATTCGTTTCTATTTTCCTTCAGTTCGTCCCAAATCTCCTTCTTAAAATTTTTTTTAAATTCCCTCAGTTCTTGTAAGATTATAGAACTAATATCCACTTGTCCCATTGATCCTATTCTCGCCGTCATGCTTCTGGTTTGCATCAAATTCCAGCTATTACACTATTTCACTCTCAGTTATACAGTATATTAACCAGTTACACCCTTTTAAATTCCAGCTGCGCCCATACCTGGCCCAGAGGGACCTTGAAACGGTCGTACATGCTCTGGTAACTTCAAGATTGGATTTCTGCAACGTACTCTACATGGGGCAACCCTTATACCAAACTCGGAAGCTACAATTGGTGCAGAATATGGCAGCCCGGCTGGTCACTGGTGTTCCCAGGACCAGCCACATAACACCGATTTTAAAAGATCTTCACTGGCTGCCTATTCGCTTCCGAGCTCAATATAAGGCGTTGGTAATTACCTATAAAGCCCTAAATGGCTTGGGTCCAGGATACCTAAAAGACCGCCTCTCCCCATATATTCCGTCCCGCACCCTCAGAACATCTGGGCAGCAACTCCTGAAGGTGCCGGGGGCCAGGCTTTCTTCCGTCACTAGGCGGACGTTTTCCATCGCCGCCCCGGCCCTTTGGAATACGCTGCCCGCTGAGCTCCGCTCGACTACCTCCCTGGCCCAATTCAAGAAGGACTTAAAGACCTTCCTATTTCATCAAGCATTCCCCCCATAAACATTCTCTAGGGCCTCCCTCCTCTTCCGTGGCCATGAGGAAGGGCTAATTGGGGTTTATATTTTTACTGCTTTTTTTCTGTGTACTGTTTTATTCTGCCTGATTTATTGTATGTATTTTTATAATTGTGTGTAAACCGCCCTGATCTATGGAAGGTTGCGGTATATAAATAAAACTTTTATTTATTTTATTATTTATTTTAAATCCAAACAATAGGCACGATCTAGCAATTAAGTATGCTTAATTGAGTTATTAATTATTGTCTCCGTTTTATCCTCTTCGACTTATAGCTCCCCACCCCCAACTTTCCCTTCTTAATTCAATAAAGAGGGTAAATCACATAAAGACACAACATAATATATCCCCCCTATAAATGATTTTCATACAAAGGAAAAGAAAGGTTAACAAAGTCCCTTCGCAGCTTATTTAGATCTCTTTCTCCAGCGCGAGGATCATACAATAATGCCTCTCAGCTGCAGCCGTTCTTACAGAGCCTCTGCTTTCCTTTCGTTGTTTCAATCGTACCCTCTCACAGCTGTTAAAGCTTTAGTGTTTTAATGAGTCTGAGTCCCAGGCTCTATTCCCAGATTCAAATTATTTGTAACAATTGTTGTAGCAAGTAAGAGTAAATGTTGTAGCCAATACTTTCCACAAGGTCCAGTTTAACTGTAATAAACGAAAGTTGGGACACAGCAGACTTAATCAGATAGGAATTCCAAGCTGACTCCGTTTTGTTTCTGTCCTCAAGCTTGATCAGGTTTTCCCAACACTCTCTTTACTTCAGAACATTTGTATTTTCATTACTTCACAACCTCTGCCTCCTTTACTTATATCTTAGATTTCCTTCAGTTTAATTTTATATCCGGTATTGTTGTTAAAGTCTCTCTCTTATAAGATAAATTTACTATCACCTTTTTTCAAAGTCCTCAGTCCAAATAAAACAGCACTATTTCCCATTTGTAGCTTAAGCACCGTTCTTCCGAGGGCAAAGGCAAAGAAAAACACAAGAAAAATTATATTCCTGACTATGGGTGTCAAACAAGCAATATTTTCAACACTGTTGTTCCAAGAAGCTACCAATATTCAAATTCCAAAGTACTGGAGTCCCCTGGCTTTTGCCAGGTGTTTCTTACCCAAATAGGGAAAAAAGAAAATTAGCTTTATTGTTTCAAGGTCCTCCTTTCTCGTTTTCTACAAAATATGGGGATATCTCTCAGAAGCTTCTCTCCGCAAAAAAGGACCAATTAATCTTCCTTCTTTACTTTCTCCAAATCTTAAGTTTACCGCGTTGGCTGGTACCTTTCGGTAACAAACGGCAGCAACGAATGCCCTCCAACTCCACTCCTCCTTCTCCTTCGGTTCCCCCCTTCGGGTTTCCCACCAGGAAGGAGGTATAGGGTCTCCAACGGGCCTCGTACCCCGAGTCTTCCCCAATTCAGGGTATCCCCAACACTAATAGGCTTGCTGCAGTTGAAATTTGCGGCGCGGAACCTCCGTCTCGCGCCGCTAGTGCCTCCGCGGCTAAACCGGAAGTTTTCGATTTAATTCCACATACACACTTTGGACAGGGAATATCTCTTATAACTCTCTTTATTTTGTTGTCACCTTCTTACCCTATTTGATACAGCATCACATTGTCAGACCCAAGAAACTATAAAGTATTAAAAATCTGACCACATTAATTATACTTCAGGTCTGCCAGTGTTATCTCTTTGTTTCCGTACTTTCCATTTTGTTTTCATCTAGTATCAGTTGGAACCAGCTTGCTGCTGGTTGATGTAATGTGACACTAAATAACACAGTTGTCAATACTGTCCTTCAGTCTAAGCTAAGAATTCCTTGTGTGAACAATGAAGATGACTCTTGTTTTTAAGGGAAATATAAAGTACATGTCATAGGACAAAGATACATCTTGACACTTGCTCTTTCTACCCCTTCTGTATAAAAAGTTTCTGCCAAGGGAAAGAAAGAAGAAGACAATAATTCACAGTACATTCACAGTGTCTGTGAATATTGTCTTTTAAAAGCATTATTAATTACAAAATATATCCCCACATTTAGATCTCAAACTTTCTTCCAGATTCTCATTCCCAAAATAACAAAGCTCCAAGGTCAAAACCCTGTTGGTGTCTTATGCATATGTAAGTGTCCCTATGAAAAATGTCTGTATTCACCTTAAGGCTGTGGGAGTGAAATTGTGCACACAGTGCCATTATGCATGCAGATGTATCTGAGATATGCAAGAGGTGTGCACCTAGTTGTGATAGTTGGATCATACTTAGTGTATGCATACATGCTAAGGCAGCTTGGAGCCTACAGATGACACTTTATACCAGAGATGAAGGCCTCTGATTCATGTTTACCCTAGGATTAAATGGCCGACATAGACGTGCTCCACATGTAGAGATTTATATTAGACAACCCAAATGCAGGATTTTGGCTGTGGTGCTTCACATTATGATAACCACACAGTGTCCAAGAAAAAAAGTTTATTTTTCTTTCTTTTTGCTAGCTACATCAACCTGGTTCTTAGGCCAACTAGATTTGGTTTTCAATTTTGTGATTGGGAACCACATTTCTATTTACCAGTATTTAAATTTAGTACTAGGTGTGAAGGGGCAATTTTTGTTGGGAAAATATGGAACAGGGCTGTCTTTTTCTAGTCTGGAACATTGGCTGAGGACTGGGAGGAAGGTAGTTAGGCCAATTGGAAGAAACACCGCATGAATCATCTATGGTATAAAGTGTCATCTGTAGGCTCCAAGCTGCCTTTGCATAAGGGCATATACCTACATCTTCATTAAGTATGATCTAACTATTTCATGCACTTTATTTTCTAGAAATCTGGAGACTGAACTGAATCCTAAAAAAATTACAATGGAAGAAACTCATAGGAGATAATTTCACTTCATTTTATATCCGATCCAGACACGGGCTGGGAATGTGTTTGAATGAGTGAAAATGGGTGTCATTGCACAGCAAAACACTGTCGATGCCACTAGGAGAGTGCAAGCTGTCTCCCAGCTGTGCTTAGCTCACTGATTTTGCAAGGACAGAAAGCTTCTGTACTTTAAAATTGGCAGGCTAAGCACAGCTGGGGGATGGCTTGTAGTTTCATGGTGGCATTGATGACATTTTGCTGTGTGATAACACCTATTTTCACCCATTCAAGCTGTTCCCAACCCGTGCCTGGACTGGGCAAAAAATGAAGTGCAATAATCTCCATAGTAACACAATTTTAGTAAGGTATCCTAAAAGGCAAAAATCAGGGACCAAATGTACTGACCAATTTTCCCAATGCAGGGAGTACCCTCCATATATATCTATTGGGGGGGAAGGGTGCGAAAGCATTGGCCATCAAAAAAGACCCCCCCACACACACACAGTTTTCTCAGTCTCCAAATTTCTAGCATTGCAGGGAGTGAGGCACTGAAAATCATTAATGCCTAGAATTCTTATATTTTTTATGTTTTCATTCCTTAGGTAACTTTGCCTGGCCCTCTGCTTAGGATGCCTAAACTATATTTCTACATGCTTGACTGAAGTTATGACAAAATTTGGGGACTGAGGGAAAATTCCATTTGGTGGAACAAAATTATTAATTAGGGGCAATGCTCTCTTTTTGCCCTCATCTCATAGCTATATCCCTAAAGGATCAGACGACAGGGACTAAGGGTTGATAGGAAGCTCTGAAAGCATATGAGCAGATGGCAGAACTTGGAAACATTATTCTTTTTTTAAATTGCATGTTGGTTTGGGCATTCTGGAACTTGTAGTCCAGATGGTAACTTTTCTAGGTTTTGGGGGTTGGGGGGGGGGGGGAGGGATCAGGGTGAGTGCTGCCTTGCTCACAGACCTCTGTGGCCTGATTGTGAACCTTCACAAACTGGATTAGGCCTATGGGCCAGAGGTCACTCTTCTCTTGTGTAAAATCATGATTTTGCATCATGAGCAAACCGGGCTATCACTGACAGCATCTGACTTTTCTAACAACATTTACAAACTGTGCTTTAGCATTAGGACCTTTTAAAACATGCCAGCTGTTATGAAAAAATAAACTTTTCCCCACCGATGTAGGAAAAAAAGATACTTGACTTGAAAGAGTGGTGAATTGCTCAGGGATTATAAATGTGAAGACAGGAGTATCAAGAAAGCACATTGCATGAAGACATCAAGGGGCCTTCCAAGTGTTTTTGGCTGGTACTTATCACACAACATCATATCTGCCCTGCTGCCTTGCATTGTCTTCATTACTGTTCTACACCTTTTTAGTGAGGGGCAAAACCCATCAATTGCTCTCTGTCTCACTGTGTCATGGCCAACCAGGCTGAGGACTCAGAAGAGGAGGCTGAATTTAGGCCTCAGGTGCAGGTGGAACCTGAGGCTGAACCAGGCCCCAGCTCTGCTCTGCCAACTCCAGCAGAGCCTGTGACTCAGCAGCCCAGCCTTCCCCCAGCAGAGATGCCAGGCCTGGGAGACATAGAGGAGCAGGATGAGGAAGTAACTACCTTCAGCCAGCGAAGGACAGAAACGGCGTGCCTCTGCCGATCCAGGAAGCTTTAAGAGAAACACTCAGCAATCACTAAGCACCTGTGATGAGGAACTGGGCCAATATAAACTGGTGCAGGATGCTGAACTTTTTTGTCAGAGTCAATCTGAGCTTCCTGGAGAAAAGCACGTTGCTCTGACTCCCTTGGATTTTGCTGCTTGGAATCCTGCTTTTTGACTGCAGACTGACTTGAAACCCTTGACTTTTGGACTGACTCGCTGACCTGCTTTCTGGAACCCTGGACCCTTTGGCTTTCCTCCTGGCCCTGCTATATTGGACATTGGACTGGTATTGTAATATTGGACTTGGTTTCTTGCTTCTGCAAAGACCTTGTGTTTGTCTGCCTTTAAAACTGATCTCAGCCCTTATCAGCAGTCCTTGACTGCTTTCCTGGTCACACTGCTATTCCATTTCTGCCTTGATGCTGCTTCTGCTGCAGTTTCACTTCTCAGGCAGGCAAGTGGTGCAAGTGGGAGTGATTCTGTTCCTCTGCTCTTTCCCCACTCCCTTTCACAGTAATTGCAGCTGTCAGTACCTTCCTGAAGCCAGTCGTTGTCTACACATTCACATAGCAGCCAGCTTTGGGAAGATGCTGGCATCACGATCACTTATCACCCCACTACCTCCCAATGTGTAGAACTGCTGTGTACATGGGTGTGGGGAGCGATTCTGGTTGCCAACATCTTCTGGATCTCAACCCTGCCAACTGATCCCTCTTCTCATTGACCCTGACCTCATTGCCTGATCTCTCTTCCCCTCGCCCTACCACCTGCTCTCTTCCCCCCTTCCCCACTGCCTCACCCCTCTTTACCCTCCTCACCGCCTGATGTCTCTCCCCTTGCTTTCCTGTCCCCTGCTTTCTCTCCCCCACCCCAGACCTGATTTCTCTTCCCTTGCCCCTCCAGCAATCTCCCCCCTCCCTCACTCTGCTGTCAGACTGATCTGCATGCACCATACAGTGCAGGATCATATTGGTATTGAAATGGAGCTGCGTTAAAGATTGCTTCAATATTGTTAGGTTTCCGTATGCTTCAAAAACAAGATTCCAAGAAGCCTCATGTGCTGTATGATTCCACTTTAAGTACCATGACAACATCTTATGGTATTCTGGGATTTGTAGTTTAAGGAGGAGTATTTAGACTTTTCAGCCAGAGAGTTATAATCCCTTCCCATACTAGAAACCCCAGTATTCCACAGGGCGCAGGCATGGTAATTAAATTGGAATCATAGTGCTACAACTGGGTAGTGAAAGGACCCCAGTATTCACCTTTCTTCCCCACTTAAATGCAGTGAGTCAGGATCAGGAGCAAATGATTTAAAGAACATTTTCTGAGCTGACATTCGAACTTTTGTGGTTTTTAAAATGAGGCTGAAAAAACCATTTTACAAATAAAGATTTGGGAGGTTGTTTTGAATGTAGGAGTCTACAGAAAAATGAGTGGAAGCTGTTATTGTTGCTTAAATAATAGAACAATTCTTGTGCATGTGTGTTTATGCTGTGTGATTTCATGTACCTTCATTTAACTGTACTTTGCTGAAAGCATCACCTTTACCATCCTCCTCCTGGTGGAACATTAAGAGAATCAGCTGCTTCTCATACAACAGGTAGTTGTATGGCCCATGTGGCCCCTTGCAAAAGTATGATCACAGTTCACAGCTGAAGTATTCTTTGGATTTGATATTTCAAAGGTGTATTATCAAGTGTCTTAAAATAAATACCTCATGGAGACAAAATTCATCAGTTTTTTCCCCCCAAGTGAAAACATGTACTGTTGCTGAAGGTTGGTGGTGTAAATTTGTATTTTTGGATGTAATGTCAAGTGTGAAGGTGGTACAGTTCTTGTGAAGAAAGGGTTATTTTTCTCCCACTACTGTTTGAGTGTCTGAGGGACAATAAGTAATTATCTTCTATTAAGGATGTTACTTTAAACATATAATATTTTGCTGTTTTCATTTGAATCAGTGCTGCCATGCCCTTTTCCCAACTCACTATTCACTTTGCCATTCTTGTACACTGAAAATAGAGCCATATAGATAACTTTTAGAGGGAAGAAAATGAGACGTTATACATTTCAGAAAGACTTCTCAGCAATGCTACTCCTCCTGACAACTGTCAGAATGTATTATGATGTAAAATTGTTAAAATGGGCTTCAAAACATATTGGCTGCAATGGAGGAACACTGCTCCTCTTCCACAGGAGCAATGCTTCTCCTTCTGCATGCACTAACCTCCTCAGAACATTGCTACACACTAATATTCTTTCCAGCACCATTTGGATTCAGAAAATAGTGATCACTAGAATATTGCCACCTCTACAAAATAATAAATTGGGAGGAAATATGCTTTGAGGGGGTTGCACACAAATAATGTTCAAAAGCTACATCTAGTGAGATATGCAGCAGCTAGACTGTGGCCCATTATGTGCTTTAGAGTTCTTGGTTGTTGTTGTTGTTGTTGTGTGCCTTCAAGTCATTTCCAATTTATGATTTGCCATGGCCATCACCTGAGGCTGAGAGAGTGTGACATGCCCAAGGTCACCCAGGGGGTTTTACCGCAGAGCTGGGAATTGATCCCTGGTCTCCAGAGTCAAAGTCCAACACTCAAACCACTACACCATGATGGCTCTCATGCTTTAGAGAACACATTAATATTTTACTAATGATACCGGTTTCCACTTTCATTATAAGTTACCTAGAAAACACTGTAAACAATAAAGCAATCAATCTCAGATGTGAGGAATGGCAGACACCATTTAATCAAACATTATTTCCCCTTCTATTGTAAATTTCTTTCTTTTCCAGACTACTTTTCTTCCCACAAATGTTACTTGTGAGAAGGTAACCTGCAGCCAACACGTAGACAGCCAAATAATTTATAGATTTAATCATAAATAAATTCTGTCAATCAGTTGATAGCTTTTTTTATTTATCCACACCAACTAATTCTATTTTAAGGACTTTCTTACACGGAGAAGAGAATTATGCCACACAGTACAAAGAAAACTCTGGAGCCACATTAAAGCTTTCCAGTATGTGTTCCTTTGTGAGCTTTAACAGAAATACAATATTGATTAGAACAATCCTACTTATACAGTTGGGGATCATACCATATTGTCTTCCATACGGAGAATTCAGCCAGTCCACAGTACAGAGGGTCAGAGAAGGGGACTGTTTTTGCCAGTTTTTGAGCAATTGTTAACATTTCCCTCCCCTCTCTTAATCTATTTTTTAAATTCAAAAATGTATTTAAAATAAAGTGTACATTTCACAAACTCTTTGATGTACTTGGTGTTCTGCAGAATTTTTAATACCATTAACAGCACTGTGAATTACTCCCCAGTAGCAAACTGGCCACTAGTGCAGATACAGCAATAAGCTGTGATGGCCACGCATCAGGGTCATGAGTTGCACTGATTCATTCACATGCACAGGTCAAGCAGTCTAGTTATTATCAATGCCAAGCTGTGTCACCCTTATTGTAGGCTGGCACACAGGTGGCTAGTTGATGAAAAATCACCATCAATAGCAGCAGCAGCAGTGAAGATGCCTGGTGCATAAGATCAGCAACCCAATGCCAGCAATAGGGTTTAAGTTAAGGCTTCTCATGATTCCTCATTTTTAGATCTGGATTTCACAAGATGTCTCATGTGTCCAGTCTTCAGTATATTCCTTCCTATTTCAGTATCAGTTTAAAACTTTAAAAACAAAAACAAAACAAAACAAAAAACACCAAAGCCTGCTTTAGAATTTGTAGGCTTTTTTGTGTGCACATGTGCTAATTTTTGTATGTTGGGGGGTGGGGCGGGGGTTGCCCCAGATACATTTTTTTGCAAGTAGTTTCCTTTTTCATTCTTTTTTTAAAAAATCACCACCACATGATAGTGTATGCATAATTCCCCCTAGTATATACAATTTGGTATGTTGCTATTGTGGAGGGCTGGTTTGGAGAACTGCATTGCAAAATTCTGAGGATTATGAATACTGTACTGAAGGTAACTGTGTTCTGGTTCTCATGTTATTACTAAAATATTGGCCAAGATCCCAAATCATTGTCTATGTTTTCTGACTTATGAATCCATAGCTAATTGCAGAAACATAATGAAATACTGTTAGTGAATTGTGAAGAGGTACATCCAAGGACCTTATCACATGTGGGGGATTTGCAGCTCAGATCCACAGTCACTCCTGTTCTAGCAACGCAAAGCGTGATGTTTTTTCGCACCAGATCCAGAGTCGCTCCTGTCTAGCAATGCAAATTAAGGTTAAAACGTGATGCTTTACTACACCTGGTTGCCTTTCTGTTGCCCTTCCGAACTGAGGGGGAAGCGAAGTCAGTTCTATTGCAAGCAAATCACGTGATGCGGATTCAAGGAAAGCAGAGTGAGTGCACATTGTATTACCACACTGGAGGGTTCAACGATTCAAATTGGAACCCTTGGGCATGCTCAGTGGGGCTATCGACGCTGTCCTCCTTCCCTGCCCCCTCCTTAGCTGTCATCCTTCATTGGGTGAAGAAGCAGTCAGGGGATGATGGGATAGGTCGCTTGAGGTTGTTGGGGTCAGGATTGGGATGCAGGAGAAGGCAGAGGATGATGGGATAGGTCGCTGGGGCCAGGATTGTGATGCAGGAGAAGGCAGAGGATGATGGGATAGGTCACTGGGGCCAGGATTGGGATGCAGGAGAAGGCAGAGGATGATGGGATAGGTTGCTGGGGGTCGCTGGGGCCAGGATTGGGATGCAGGAGAAGGCAGGGGATGATAGGATGGGTGGCAGGGTGGCAGAGGGGGTGAGATGGGGTGAGATGGGGTGAAGGAGGAGGAGGGGAATGACAGAGCAGGACGCAGGGGGGCGGGGGGGGGTGACACCGGAATGGTTTTCCACACCAGACCAATTCGAAGTGAAATCGAAGTGAGCTTGAATGCAAATTCTGTGAATTCCAAATTCTGTGAATTCCCCCTTTTTTTCTGAATTCATCAAAATGAGGAGTCACTTTGGAATCACTGTGGAAGTGCCACGGAAAGGGCTCCCATAGAAAGGACTCGCGTCTGATAACACATTCACATTGTGACGTGAATTCACATCGTTGGAAGCGCAGTCACTTCAAAACTGACCTGCAAAAGCTCTAAAAATCTCCGTGTGATAAACCTCCAAGTCCTGACCAGAATGTTCCAATGTGCATCACATATGTCTGATGTGCACTGAGCACTTCTGATGCACATTAAACATTAAGTGCTCCTGTTGTGCTCTGGCACTTTCTAGACAGTGTTCAGATGACACTAGGGAGCAGCCCAAAGTGCATCGATGCCCATTACATATTGAGCCATGCTGAATCAGTCACTCCATCACTGTGTAACGATGTCCATATGCTGTAATGTCATGATACCCCTAGGTGAATATGGACATTGCAAAACTATCCAATTGAACATTGTGACACATAAGGCCATAGACAAATATTTAAGTCCCATGTGGAATGCCAGCTATTATTTTTATCTACTTATTTACATCCCATCTTCTCTCCAAAATTGGGATGGAAGTTGACTTACAAAAATCAAAATAAACGCATACCTGCAATAATATTATACAAGTCATGTCCCTTTTTTTTGCAGTGTTCTATCAACTTAATCAATTAATGGTGAATTAAAGAATTGAAATGACAGGGAATGAAACCTGTGGGGAACAAATGACACATTAATTTGACTTTTTTTTGTAATAATGTAAATAGTAGAGAATTCCTACTGCTGTTTCCACTTCAGAAACAAGACAACGTTTTCCAGAATTCTGGAATTTGAAGAGAGATTTGGATGAGGAATATTTGGGAATTATCTCTACATACTTTGCATTCACCAGTGATTAGGTAAGATAAGAATATAAAAGCAAACAAAAGCATTGAAGGAATCTTCCAAATCAATATTCCTGAAGGCAACTTAGTATTAAATAACATGTTTACAAATATTCCTACAAAGCACCTATTCTTTGCAGAATGGAACAAACAATTTCTATGGAGTTAAAAATGATAAAAATAAAAGATTGTAGAAATTTTCTCAACCTGTACCAATGCAGACCTTTCCTTGGCTTGTTGTTGTTAACTGCTGTCAAGTCAGCTTTGATTTATGGTGACTATATGAATAAGAGACCTCCAATCCATTTGATTTCTATATTGGTCATCAGGTGTTGTTCAGGCATACAGTGATTTCTTGGGTTGCTTGAAGAATATGCAGTGGCTTCGAAAAATTCAGCCAGTCTCCTGCTTCACTTTTTGATCCTAGGCCAAATTTTCCTACAGTCTTTGATTCTGCTCTGTTTCCTGCTTTTGCATTCCAGTCACCTCTGATTAACAAGAAGTCCTGTTTTGCTGTGTAATCTGTTTCCTCCTGGAATCCCACATATTAGCTTTCAGTTTCCTCCTCTTCTGCCTCTGCAGTTGGGGCATAAATTTGGATTACGGTTATACTGATGGGTTTTTCCTGAAGTCTTATTGATACTGTTTGGTCAGACTTTGCATTATATTCTTACACTTTTACTATATCTCTCCTCACTGTTAATGCAACCCCATTTCTTCTTAGTTGTCCTTTGTTACTTGTTGAGTGTCCTTCAACTTGGGAGTCTCATCTTCTGGCAATATCTCTTGTTTAAATTTGGATTGTCTTATCTTAGGGTTTTTGTGGGAAAAGACATTCAAAGGGGATTTACCATGCCTCTTTCTGTGCAGTGCTAACAAATTTATTTATTTATTATATTTATTTATAATACCCTTCTCCCCTAAAATTGGAACACAAAGTGGTGTTAACTGAGAGGCCCTTTGCCAGTGTCACCCTGTACAATTGCTATTGCCCAGTATGCCATCAGCATAGCCTCTTGCTTCACTGGAACATGCAATCCCACCACTGTGAAAAAGCAGTGTCACTGGTGGGCTTGGCATGCAAACTAGCAGTTGAGGTGCCTAACGCATGCTTCTCATACAGCAGTGATAGTTCCATGAGTATCTTGATACAAAACCTGGGTAAGATAAACTTCAGATAAGCTAAGCTTTAAAAAATATTTTTCCTTCCCTTTGGTCCTCTAGCCATAATATTTGGAGTTCAAACAAATCCACATTTGATCTTAAAAACAAAGTTCAAGAATACTGATGTTTGCAACAAGCATTTAACTTCCTGAATATGCTGTTCAGTAGACTGCCTATATATTCTTTACTGTAGTTTTGTCTGTGACAGAGAATCAATTCCTGATGCATTTTTCCCTGTGAATGGGAAAAAACATATTTAAGGCAAGGACCCGATTACAGCTGCTGCA
>NC_056523.1:257077055-257099437 GCF_019175285.1 Sceloporus undulatus
TAGAGCAAGTTATTACTTTCTCTAATCCTGAAGTATTTAGAGCTTAACCATCTGTGTATCCAAGCAGAAAGCATTTAAAACAAGTAAATCTGAATGGATACGAAATAGGTTGACCTTGGAAATCTCTGCTTAATGGAGAGGGGAGGTGTCTCCAGCTTGCATCAACCAATAAAGGTTCTCCTTAGGCAGTCCTCAAAAATCATCAACTGGGATTTCAATCAACAATTGCAGATAGATCCTTTGGACACAATGATTTATTTCTTGCCTAGGGCTTAGGCCCTTGCACTTTTTAATTTTTTCTATATATATTTCATGCAGGCTTGGTCCATTTTTATGTCCCACTGCTTCGTCCTATGCGGACACACTGCAATCATCTTGTGTTCCCAGGGAATAGCCCCTTTTCCAGGGTGTAGTGGTCAATCACACCATAGCCGGCCAATGTTATTTTGCTGCCTGTGGTAAAAAACATGGTGGTGTGTCATTTCCATTCCATGTAGAGAAATCATTGACGTTTCTGTTAAATCTTTCTTTGGGAATGGCAATGAATGGGTGTCTTCTGTTGCTCCTAGGGCAACAGTCTATTTCAGGGAAGCAAAGGGTAAACTGTGTGGCACACAACTCTTTCCTCTGGTATCTTGTTGCTGCCCCACAGTATCTGACACAGGAGACAACCAGTTCTATCAGTCTAATCACAGGGCCTGACTGAGAGTTTGCTTTTAAAAAGTTGCAGCCAGAAGGTTAAAAAATAAATAGATTGGCTTACTAGCCTTGCATGTAAGAGATAGTAGCCTGGGCTAAGCATTGTATGGCTTGCGGAGTGATAAAGGTTATCTAAAAGTAATGCCAGCATCCTTCGTGTATTAACTTGTATGAAGGGGGCATCGTATGATTACTGGAGAGTAGGGCAGTACTTCATGTCCTAGTTTTGGGGATGCTGCTTGCTCTGCCTCAGGATACCCACATATTAACATGCTTCTCTCTAATGGAAGCACCTTCCTATGCTTGCTTCTTTCACTGTAGTTATATTGCTGAGAAACAAGTGATAAGAAATTGGAAATCACGGCTGTAGCTTCTTTCCACTGCTTCTCAGAATGTGCAAAGCCAATATTATTCCCCTTGCTATTTTGTAATTAAAAATACTACCTTGCATAGAATATCAGGAACTCACATTTCTAATCAGTAAGCAATCTATTTCATGATTCTTCCTGGGTCCAAACTCTGCTTGTTATCTACAGGCCCAGAAGTTCTTTTACCAAGGTAACCTCACCAAAAATACCTTGTCATGGACAAAATCCATCACATTTTCCTCTATATAGTGCAGGCAAGCACCACACATGGTGTCACCTGGTATAATGTCATAGACACAAAACATTAGACCAGCCACCACTCATCACAGGACAGCATCACACAACTCAAGTTAATGTGGCTTACTATCATTTTTTGGGCAGAAGATATAGCCTGATGTGATATTGAGCACTGATGTGATGATACTGAACAAACAAATCTGCCAGACCTGACTTTTTGTCCATTTAGACCAGTACTGTCTGCTCCCTTTCTACTGGTTCTTTAAGGTCCCCAGGAGGAAGGTCTTTCCCACCTTTTATTATTTATTTAACTGGAAATTCAGGCACCTTTTGCGTGAAATGTTATCATCTGTCCCTTCCAAAGCAGAAGAAAGGATTGCATTGGATCAGAAACTAAAATGAAAAAAAAACCTATTGTCTGCTAAAGTAAGCCTTAAGCACCAAGCAATCTTTTATGCTCCTTCTCTCAATACTAGAGGTGGACATCTCATGGCCTAGTAGCTGCATGTATACTCCCACCTCCTTTTTTTCAGCAGCCCAAGCCCTGTTTGCTGAAATTTCCACTGTTCTGGCATGTGCATGACAACAACAATAGTCATACTTGTTCTTTGATAAAGAAGTTACACAGGGGATTGTGCCAGGTGCATATACATTTCATTCTGTTTGAAAACAAGAGTGACTTTGCTGTTCCTTGGTTTTAAAGAAAATTCCGGTTCCCCACCCCCCAACCCAATGCCACATAGCCCAGCAGCAATTTAAAATAAAACTATGGCTGTAATCATGTATGGTCTTTACACTCACATAAAACACATAACCATGGTGCTACACACTGAATCCCAGCACAACTTCCCCAAACCCCAATTAATAATCCCCAGCTGCTGGGATCAATGGGAATTTGTTCCTCTCTTGCTCAAGAAGCATCTGGTTGCTGTATCCACCTCCTTCCATGAGTAATCCTAATTTGCAAAAGGCAGAAACAGGGTCCCTATTGCACTTCCCCTTCACGAGTTCACTTGCATGAGGAGAGATGATAATGACAGCCAACTGCTTCCAGTATGAAAGATAAACAAACCTCTGTCAACTGCAGTGGATACTTCCTGGTAAGTAGAGATTGTGCTGGACAGTGAAAAAGGCACATATCAGGAAAATCAACTCTTTTGAGATGGGGTGGTGGTGGTGAAGAGTGCTGAAGATACCATGGATAGCCAAAAAGACAAGTAAGTGAGTTCTTGAGCAGTTGAAGCCAGACATTTCCCTGGAAGCCAAGATGATCAAACTGAGGCTGCCATATTCTGGTCACATCATGAGAAGGCATGACTCATTAGAAAAGACAATACTGCTAGGAAAGGTAGAGGGAAGTAGAAGGAAAGGAAGACTGCACATTAGATAGATAAACTCAATTAGGGAAACCATGGGCATGAATCATCAATAGCAATAGCAAGTACATTTCTATATCAATTCTCAGTGCACTTAAGCACTCTCTAAGCAGTTTACAATGTGTAAGCTGATTGCCTCCAACAAGCTGGATAGTCATTTTAGCAGTCTCAGAAGGATGCCAGGCTGAGTCGACCTGGAGCCCCTGGCTGGTATTGAACTTACAACTTTGTGGTTTGTGAGCGAGTGGCTACAGTACAGGCATTTAACTGCTGTGCCACCAGAGCTCCTTGACTTAAGCAGAGCAGTGGATGATAGGGGCTTGGAGATGTCTCAGCCACAGGACCACCATGAGCCAGGAGCAACTTGAAGGCAGATAAAAACAACAAAAGAGACTGGGGGACTTCCATGATCCCTACATAACACCTAAAATAGGAACTACATGTTAATACATAACAATGACAAGTGCTTGATCCAGGTCACACATGCATAACTTTGATACAGGATTCCAGACTATGGCAGTTTTGTTGCCATAAACTACAACCTCCAACAGACTAGGGGATCCCTGGCAGGACATTGCCCCTCCCTGCTTTAAAAACTGATGACTAAAGCCAATGAATAAGAGAAGCAAAGAATCAGATACAGACATGTTTTTATCTGATTCGCAGAATGTACATGTGCATGTGGTAAAATGTGACCTATAGTTAGAAAATAGAATGGTCAGACTCAGGTCTCCTTTTCCCTTTCCTATACCTTCAAAGTTTTAGACAGACTGCATGCATTTCCAAAGCCCCCACTTTGTCCAAGTATGTCCAATTTCAGTCCTAAGAGTGTCAAAAGGAAACATACTTTACTGCAGAAAGCACTAGAACTAGTAAAAATAGGTCTATTCAGCTTAGGCTTCATATACAGCATTACTAAAGGTAAAGATAAAGGTAAAGGTAGGCCCTTGACATAAATGTCTAGTCATAACCAACTGTAAGGGGCAGTGCTCATCTCCATTACTAATCTGAAGAGCCAGCGTTGTCCAAGGACTGCTCTGCTGGTCATGTGGCTGGTGTGACTGCACCAAGTGTTGTTACCTTCCCACCGGAATAGTACCTGTTTATCTACTTGCATTTGCCTGCTTTCGAACTGCTAGGTTGGCAGAAGCTGGGGCTAGTGACAGGAGCTCATCCTATCATGCAGCACTCAGGTCTTGGTTTTCCAATTGTCAGAACTGGCATCTTAACCACTAAGTCACTGCAACCCACATCATTACTATATTATTTTATTCAATCATATAAACAATAAAAAGGTTATCAAACAGAGTATACAAAGAGCCATACAAGCTTTATTTGAACTTAATTTTTGTAGTTTATTGATAAGGTTGTCCAAGACACTGAAAGAGCTTGGTAAATTAACAGCTTATTACTTTACAATGGCAGCCATCTTGATTAGATTTATAGCATCCTTTGATAAGCCTGCATTGAGCAGCTCATGTTATAAAAATCACCTTGACTGTACAAATTGACCCAAGATGAACTGCATTCTATGAAGGGAGCCTGAACTATATAAGAAACCAGCAGATAGGATGGTACCCTTGTTCCTATGGCACAGCAAATGGCAGGATGCTTGTTGTTACGTAGATTCAGCATCACACACAGGCAATGATTATCCATGGAAAAAAGATGGCAACAGAACTGGAAAATGCAGGAACACAGGCAACTCTGGACTACCCTGTGATTGCACACTGGCTTAGCTGCAAAAAAAGTGATTATGGCCATCATAGATCGATCATAGTGTGGCTGCTCCACCATACATTCAGTTTGTGATATTTTATCATTGTGATAATCTAACATTCCATTATAGGTCTACACAAGTGTGGTAACATCTGGATTCATGAAGAAACAATTGCATATTTGTTTTCTCCACATTCAAGTTTCTTCACAAACCATAAGTGGTTATCCATGGAGAAATGTGCCTCTATAAAGTCCACATCTATTCACACAAACACAGACACATACACACTTCCCACATTCTGGGAATGAGCCCATTGTAGTAATATTGTCTGTGAGACAAAATATGTTTTGTTTTTCTTCCCGTTTTGTTCTTTTGTTGTTATTGTTCCTTTTTTATTGCCCCCCCCTTTTAAATGTATACATTAAGTGTGCTTTGGTAACTTGCATGCTTAAAAGAACTCACCAGTAAAAATGTGCATTAGCAGTTTTGTATTTATTTGAAATATGTGGCATTTTTAGGCATATTTTTAAAATGTACTCATTGTTTTCAGACATGCCCGTAGCTGGTGATCAACATAAGAATTCTGGCCCAAATTCTGACACACCAGATAGTAGAAACCAGAATAGTTCTCTTCAACATCAAATGAATTTCTTACACATCTTTAGCCATGCAAGATAGCTAAAGGCAGATCCATTATTGGATCCATGGTGATATCAACATATGAGCCAATGCCTGGACTTCTGAACAACATACTAACAGCATGGGGTAATAGCTGAAAAATTCACTGACAGTTTGATTAAGGAGGGTAGCCACTTTCAGCCTACAGAAAGAAGGAAAGAAAAGCAATATGATAGCATTCCAGGCAAAAGCATATCACTATGGCAACTCAGTGTTTTCTCTAGGGGCTCTTTCGTCTAAGAAATGTTCTAGGTGTACAGTACACCACTAAATTGCAGGGTCTCTATGCATACTTTGTCAGGGACTGAGATGAATATTAATAAGGATTCAAACAGAAAGGCAGCTTTATGAATAAGGTTTGCCCAAAGGGGAGAGCTTTAAGACCCCCACTTAATTGGTTGAAATAAATACAAACAAAGATCCCTTTTTAGGTGTTCAAAAGCCACTCCTGTATATTTGGAACATAAATAAGAAGAGCCATGCTGGTTCAGACTGAAGGCCTATCTTTTTTATTCCCAAGATACTTGTGGGAAGCCTATAGTTGAGTTTATGCATGTGTACGTATATTTGTAAAAGCTTCATTTGCTTATCTTCTTTCTTTCATCATTGTCACACCAATATGTCTGAAAGCAAGCAAGCAAAAAAGAAAAGAAAAGAAAAAAAGACACAGAAATAGGATAGATGAAAATTCAGCCTTGGAGTAATACACAGTGTGGAAAAGCATGGCAAACATCTTTCTATTATGAGAGAACTGAAACCATAGTGCCTTACTACATATAAAACTTGGAGCTGTCATCAAATTGAAAGTCTCATTGTAGATTCAGCTGTGCTTAGAGGAAAATAATTGTTTGAACAGGAGATGCATTAATTCAGATGTATGTATTTTTAACAACAACAACAAAAGAAGCCTGTACATGACTTGGATAAACAGGGTGTGCAGCTGGTCTGGTATTTATGCTGCTATGGAGGATTAAATTTCAGTAAATCTCCCCCACTAGCAATGAATTCTAGAAGCTTTAAAACCCATTATTAATAAAGTGATTATCTTCTGAATTGCTGGGCCACACTTCCCTTTCTTCCTATTAACATATTGTCTCATTAGATGAGTTGTAAATATAATAAAGGAACTGCAAGATCAAGCATACCCACTGCCAACTCTCTCTCTCTCTCTCTCTCTCTCTCTATATATATATATATATATATATAATGTGTAGTCACATGACCTCCTTACTTAATGGTGCATGTCTCTGGCTTTCTAGTAAGAAACTCTGGCACACTCTGTGCTAGGGCAATAGCATCTGTGCCCACAGAGAGGGCTCTGAGTGCCACCTCTGGCATGTGTGCCACAGGTTCGCCATCACTGGTCTAAACAATGGGCCCAAACAGACAGGCTAAAATAAAGCTGCTTTGGGTCACTTTGGAGGTATGCTGTTTAAATTATGTATGCGTCCTAAGAGGCCAGAATTCGTGCCAAAGCCATGCTCCAGTCCTAAGGACTGGAACACAGCTTTGGTGTGGCTTCCGGCCTCTAAAGATGTGTGTGCCATTTAAACAGCATACCTCCAAAGTGACCTGAAGCAGCTTTATTTTGGCCTGTCTGTTCAGGCCCAATGTGTCTTTACTTCTATCCCACTCCTATTCAAACACACAACATTCCTCTTCTTCCAATGTGGAACCACTTTTGACGTGCTAAGCTGATTTTAAAAAATCTCAAGTTTACTCTGCTGTTTTTGGGAAGAACCATGTTTTTAAAACTTGTGGTTTGACAAGGCTTCCCAAGTCAAGAGCATTCTGGGGCTTAAGATTTCAGGAGCAAAACCTGAGACCTGGACTTATCCCATGTTGGTGTCACAAGAGTAGGCCCTGGTGATGTCAGTAAGTGCATGAAGCATCAACCTCACTGAATCTAGAATAGATCCCTAAGGCTGGAAATTGAGCTTTGAAGTTCTGCATTGAACAGAAAACTCATTTTCCCCAGGTGCTTAATGCCTTTGAAAGCAGTGCTTTAAAGGGCATATGTGTCTGGGAATGCTGCCAACACACACTCACATGGCTGATAAGAGCCTGCTGGGCAAAAGGTAAACATACCGAGCTGCCAAAAAGCAATTCCTCAACAATGCCAAACGACGTCCAATAGAATAAGCCACTAGCCAGTCCAAAATTCAGGATTACGGAGAGCAATACTAACAGTTCAGTCTGAAGGCAAGAGTGCCAGAGGGTTGGTCAAAGTGCCCGGTCCAAGGTCAAGGATTCAAACGCAGTCAAGGTTCCAGGAAGCCAAAAGTCAGATCAAGCAGCATTCACTAATGAGAACTAATAGTCTCTGGCAAGAGAGCTCAGCATCTGCTAGGTGCCTTATATCGAGCTCCCTTATCACAGCTGCTGATTGCCTAATGAACATTTCTCAGCAAGCCTCTTGGAACGCTGAAGGTATGCCCTTTTTGATCTCCTCTGGCTAAAGGTAGGAACCTCAATGCTCTGCTGCTCTATGTCTCCCAAATCTGGCACTTCTACTGGCAAAGCTGGGTTACTGAGCCCCAGGCTCCACTGGAGGAGATCCCACAGAGCTAGGGTCTGGCTGAGCCAAATCCACTGAAGCTGAGAGAGCAGAGTTGGGACCTGGCAGGGCAGAACTGGGGCCTGGCACAGCCTCAGGTTCCTCCTGCACCTGAGGAGCTGAGTCCTCCTCATCATCCTCCGAGTCCTCCTTGTGGTTGGCCATGACAATGTGAGTGTTTTGGTCCAATCATGGAACATGTTTCTAGCTAACTTTGAATAGAAAACAATGTACAGCAACTGTGATGTGTATGAGAAAGAGACAGAGAGAAAGACAGAATGTATATAATGTTCACATCTTGAGATTCCTCTTCCTACCCTGAGGACAAACCACCCTGAAAGGGCAGCCTGGAGCCACCCGTTTTTATTCCTGACAGAGGCTGCAGAAACCAAATGGCATGGCCCCCGTCAGGACTAAAAAGAACCCACTGAAAGAGGGTTCTTTTTAGTCCACATGGCAAGTGCCATGAATGCGTCATTGGTGCATTGGCATGCAGCAATTATGCATGTACAGCACAGCGATGTTTAGATGCTGCGCCATACGTGTGTCATCATGGCAACCCCCATGTGGATGGGGCTGTGCCATGATGTTGAACGCAGTCCGTACAAGGGCTCGGGAGCGTGTGGGCACTGCGATCTCCTGAGCCTTAAAATTGGCCCCAGGCTGCCACTTTGCAGCAGTCTGTACAGGGCCTTAGGAACCCTAACTCTTGCTGTATTAATGAAGCCATGTTTTCAAACTTGGGCTCCCAGGAAATGACCAACTGGTGCATCCTAATTAGGATTGTCAGAGTGGAAACTAGAGAGTCTTCCTGTACCTTTAATGATGATGTAGAAGAAGGAATTTCAGCAGGTGTCGCTGGTTACCTGGCTGCATGATAAGCCACATCTCCTGAAATACCCTCTTCTACACAACCATTAAATGTAGAGGGGATTACTACTCCAGAGACCAGGGTTCAATTCCCAGTTTAGCCATGAAACTCATTGGGTGACCTTGGGTAAATCACACGCTCTCAGCCTTGGGGGAAGGAAATGGCAAACCTTCTCTGAACAAACCTTTCCAAGAAAATTCCATGATAGGTTCACCTTAGAGTCTCCATAAGTAGGAAATGACTTGAAGGCACACAACATGCAACATACACAGGTTCTCTAGTTTTCTCTCTGACAACCCTATCTCCTAATTCTACCACAATCTCATAGAAGAAGCAGGGATCATTTAAAATGATTATATGTAAACCAAAGAGGACACAGCTGGTACCATTAGTAATATATTTGCAACTAATTTCTCTCCATTCTGATATGCAGGCAGTCGGCATTAACTGGTATACAAGTAAACTGAATTGCAGTATGCAGACAACTGTTCATGCCCTGAAATTACTACAAGGCTTGCCAAGTCAAGAGTCTTCCAGGGCTTAGGATTTCAGGAGCAAAACCTGCGACCTGAACTCATCTCATGTTGATGTCCCATTTTGATGTCATTTCCAACTTATGGGGACTCTAAGATGAACCTATTATGGCGTTTTCTTGGCAAAGTATACACTTCATGCTTCAAGCAGGCTTCAGATTCTAGAACCAGGCCTCAAATTCTTCACTACAACTACAGTGGGCCCTTGCCTTATGGGAGGGATCCACTCTGGACCCCCCGCATAAGGCGAATTCCACCTATGCTCAAGCCCCATTCATTGGAATGGGGCTCGTGCATTGTGGCGCGGTGCCACGGGAGTGTGCGGGGCGCCACAGGCGTGCGCCCCATTCATTTGAAAGGGACGTGCAGCCCTTTGTGCCCTGCACGTTCCCCACAGCTTGAGCGCATACTCTCAAGTACGAGTAAAGCGTGCCCGCGTATAATGCAAGCGCACTGTATCTTTGCTATTAAAGTTTGTCGTGATGCTGTGGGAATGGTGGTGGTGAAGGATCAGAAAATTTATCAGTTTTGGCTTTCTTCTGCATTTGGATATTTATACCTAAAGTTCTTCCTGTCCAGAATAAGATGAAATTTTGATAACTTCTTACCAAAAATGCTTTAATATGACTTTCTCACCCATCCCTAAACTTAGGTAGTGCACATGTATGTGTGGTTTTCACTTGTTTAATGCAAAGTCTTCCAAGAATCTTCCTCTTGGTTTAATAGCCTTGCAGAGCAGAGGACAGTATTGATATAGTACAGACACCTCTATCTGGGAGTCTCCCTTACTCTCTGGCACTTATTGAACAATAGCACTTAAATTAAAGTGTTTACATGAAAGAGGAGCTTTATTTATTCACTCTCAGGGTAACCATATCACAGGGCCTGTCCTGAGTCTCCATTTTCCATGTGTTATCTCCAGACAGGGAATGAAGGTGCAAATACTCCAGTTTGGGGGGGGGGGGGCTCAGCTCCAGGCAAGATCTCCAGCTCAGTTAATAAGAGCAGGTGCTTGCTTCAGTTTCCAAGGCTTTAATTGATTTATTGCTGTAACTTGCAAAAAATGTGCAAAGCTTAATTGATTTCTTGCTGCAACAAGACTCTACTCTATAGGGGAGGAGGGATCAGCATATTTACTTAAGATAGTCTCCTCCTTCTCTCCCAAGCTTGGTGGTGCCAGAGCTCTCACTCTACTCTGCATCTGCAACTGGAAACAAATATGCTAGATTAAGGACCCTATTGCATGGGGTTAAAACAGCTGCTTACCTTTCCCAAATTCAGTGCTAATTCAAGACGCGTCTTAGCACACAGAAATTGCCACTGAATTGCCACCTGGGTCCATCCCGGATGCAGCCTGGGTCCTGTAAGCTGCTTCTGTGGCCTCCTTTCAAAAATGGAAGCTTCCAACTTCTAAAAATGGCTGCCGAAGTGGTTTAGATGACCTGGGCAGCAATTTGGCAGAGATTTCTGTGTGCTAGGACCCGGTTGCCTCCTGAAATAGCACTGAATTAGGGAAAGGTAAGCCGATTTTTAACCACATGTGATAGGGTCCTAAGTGTTCTTTATCCTATCTCTCAAAGTAGGTAGACATCACAAAGGGCTGTCCCTAGTTCTCAGGCTTTGACCCACAAACTCAGGATCTAAGATGATCATGAACAGGCTTACCTAATCCCTGATACTTTAACTCTATAGGGGGTTGAGTAAAGGAACTCAGTGAGACCAGGAGTGTACAATTTTTGTGCCACTGTAGGCTTCTCCAACCTGTTACACTATATTGCTTGATATTTGATCTTTTTAATTTGTTGTCTACTTTTTTATTTAATTCTATCTTGTATTATTATCTATTTTTTTATGTGTATTTTGTAGATGCACCCACTGGCAGGTTTCATTTTTATCGATTTTTTGTTTGTATGTATAGCACTATGTAAATCTACTGCACTATATAAATAAGTATAACAACAACAACACAAACACAATAATAATAATTGGACAACAGCTTCTATCAGACTTTGTCGGCATGGTCAATGGACAGGGTGATGGAAATTGTTATCTTAATCATCTAGTGGTCCAGGTTGGGGAGGCTTGTACTAATGGTCCATTATTGTTAGCATGTCAAATAATAGCTTTGTTTTCCCCACATTGCATCTTCAATGACTCTTTCCAAAGTTAACATTAAAAAGTTACCTAGTTACCACAGAGTGGTATGAATAAGTACAATTTCCTTGTTAATTACCTTTTCTGAAAGGAAACACAGTAACACAGAGGGAATGGAATTTTTTTCCTAAGTGCTTCACATACTGAAATAAGGCAAAGGAAATTGCTAATCAATAAACAAGAGGGAGCCATTGTAGGTTTAGTGATTTCAGAGTTAGACTATGACTCTGTAGATCAGGGGTCGGCAACCTCCGGCCCGCGGGCCGGATGCGGCCCGGGGAGGCCTGCCGACTGGCCCCTGGCTGCGTTGTTGCTGCCGCCGCCGCGGCAGCCACCCGTCAAGCTTTCGCCACTCTGGGCACTGCCATTTTGGGCGGCAAAATGGTGGCGAAGTCTCGCGCGACCTTCCCCACCATTTTGGCGAAAAATGGTGGCTCCCATAGTGGCCTCTGGGGCTATGGGCGCCGCCATTTTGCCGCCCAAAATGGCGGCGCCCAGAGCGGCGAAAAGCTGCGATGGGCGGCTGCAGTGGCGGGCCTCTAGGAGGCCCGCTGCCGTCGCTGGGGCCCTCCAGGGGCCCTCCAGCGCTGGCAGCCCCCAACAGCTTTTTTGCTGACTCTGATGGGGCATGGGGCCCCTCAGGGGCCAGCAAGATGGGGAGGCCTGGCCCCCGGAGGGTGGAATCTCCTCCCTGGCCACGCGCCCCACCCCTGGAGGGTATAAGCTCCACCCCCGGCACGCAGCCCCGCCCCGGACGGTGAAAGCTCCACCCCCGGCATGTGACCCCGCCCCAGAGGGTGGAAGCTCCACCCCCGGCACGTGGTCCCACCCCAGAGGTTGAAGCTCCACCCCCGACTTCGGCCCCCCGTCGCCTGAGGGACAGCAACCCGGCCCCGGCTCAAAAAGGTTGCCTACCCCTGCTGTAGATCAAGGTTTGATTCCTGCTTGCCCATGGAAACCCGCTGAGGTGGGTTACAGACCTCCTATTCGGGGCGGGCTGTACCCGCCCCTTTCCCCGGTGTATCGGGGCCTCAGTGGCTAGAACGGCAGCCGTGAGGCCCCAATCCACTGCTTTCAGGCGCGGGGGAGTGGCAAAACGCCGCTTCCCCGCAGCCTGAAGGGGTGTCCTTGGGGCTTCACCCAAGGACACCCCGCTGTGCGGGGAGGGGGCCCCTTTCTCCCTGCTTCGCTGGGCGCAGCCGTCTAAGGCTGCGCACCAGCGAAGCAAAGCAGGGCCGCAAACCAGGAAGGAGCTCTGAAACAGCGGCAGAGCGAGGATGTCACATCCGCGCCGCCCCGTATAGAGGCGGTGCGGCCGTGACGTCCTCATGGTGGCGGCCGTCTGGAACGACCGCCGTCATTTTTTACGCGCAGAGTGCGTATTAGGGTTAGGGAGTGTGGAAGCACCGCACCTCCCTTGCTAGTACGTGCTCCGCGCGTACTTTCATGGCGGTGTGTAACCCCGCTGGTAACCTTGGATGAGTCACCCACTCTCGCCTCAGAACCACCCCTACCTCCCATGACAGGTTTGCCTTAGGGTGCCATAGTTGGAAAGCCTTGAAGGCACACAACAACAACAATAAAGCACATACAACTTTTTAAAAGCACTTTTATCCTGAAGAAAGAAAACACAATGGGACCTCGGTATCTGCGGACTTGCCTCATGTGGATTAAGCATCTGTGGACAGCACAAGCTGACATTTCAGTATATCGAATGAACAGACTGAAGTTTCTTTTGTTCTGTGTCTGGGCTTGGAACTGTGTGGCCCTGAGGTGCTGTTGGACAACTACTCCAGCAGCCCTCATCATCACAGCTGATAATGAGGAATGCCAGGAGTAACAATCTACAACCTCTGGGGGCTGCACCATTCTCAACCCAGCCTATTTCAGCTCAGCATTTGAATCATAATTGGGCATTGATTCATTGTCTTTGTAAACAACTATACTTGGAAACGATCCTATTCATTAATGCCCAATTTTGCTTTGGATTCACGTACTGTAGATACATTATTTCACAGCAGTGCATAAGTAACAAGCTATATTTGCAACAGATGCCACATTCCTTTCTCAAGTCCCAGATGGACATTTTTGTTGTTTATTTCCACTTGACCTGGAAACACCACAACAGACACACACACACACACACACAGAATGAGTGCAATTATAGAAAATATGAAATGGGACAAGCTTTTGTAGATCTAGCCAACTAAAGTACATTTGAGCTAATTGTTAAATTACTCCACATGTCAATCAGTATACATGATATAGCATGGCTGGTACAATTTATACTATCCCAGTCAAATGTTTATTTAACAGCTTTTGCATTAATTTGTTTGGGGCGGAGGATCCTCAATCTGCATGGTGATTGCTGTGGTTGAGGCATGTTTCTTCCCATCTTTGGCTCCTTAGTTACTTTCTTTCTTTTCTGGGGGTGAGGGGTTGGGGTCATATAATCATCTTCAACCCCAAGTGTTGGTTTGTTTTTGTAAGGAGGGCTAAATATGTGTTTGCTTATTTCTTTTAAAGGCTATATATTCAAGGTCAGTTTCTATACCAGCAAGATCAGGTAGCAAAGATTTCCACAGCTGTAAGCCTCTAAACATGTTCTTAACATTCATTTCATACACTCAGAAAAATGAAGGCAGTGATAATTATTTCCTTTGGACTAGGATGTAATTCTTTGCTAATTTGTTCATGGAGCAATGAGTATTTAGCTGTTTGCTTCCCGCTACAAGAAGTGTTAAAAAATTGTGCAGTTTTCAAAGTCTGATCACAGTTCAGGTGTTATTCTGTGCAAAATTCACACATGATATTTGTGCACACAAAGCAAGATTCCTTTCTAAGCCAAAAAAAAAAATCTGTTTCCTGTCCAAAAAGTGATTAACTTTGAGACTTACTCAGTGGGAAAAAAAATACACTTTTTCCACAGAAAATGAAGAAACCATGCAAATTTCGCATTGAATACATCCCAAACTGCAAAGATTCTCACCAAAGTAAATAAGAAATTATATAACATGCCAAATGCTAAGGAGTGGAACTCAATGTAGGAATAGTACTAGGTCATAACAGTACAAAAAAACCAACCAAAACCCTGTCATTCTATCTGGTTTTAGCTGTGAATCAAGTTCTACTCTTAAAACATGGAAGGAGTACAAATAACCAGTGCCAATATATAAAATAGAGGCTCATTTTAAAGATGAAAGCATTTGCAAATTGAACTTCAAACACTGTACAGATTTGGCACACAACCTTGAATAATTTGTTTTAAATCAAGTCAAAGAACTACATCTTAAGAATTCATGCCATCACTTCCATTTATAGCCAGTGGTTCTGCTTACTATACCATCTCTGGAAAGAAAGAGGCTAGAAAATGTCAGTCAGCAAGCCACATAACTGGAAAACTGTTACCCAAGCAGTAATACACAGGAACAGTAATTTCACACTCCAGAGAATGAGACTCGGGAGAGTAGTAAGCACTTGAACCATTTAAAAAGCAAAATAAAGCATATTTTATATATGAATTTAATTCTCAATATGCTATATATTTATATTATACTATATTATACTAAGCTATATTGTATTTATAAATAAATAAATTGTACTATATAAGGGGTGTGTGTGTGTGTGTGTGTGTGAATGAAGCAATGCTGGGTAAAGTCTGATACTGATGACTCCACTTACAGTTTAAATGCAACAACTATTTGAGTGGTAACACCATGTTTTTAAAATTTGCTTCATTTCAATTTCCATGGATAATTGAACAAACAAACAAAGGCTCAGAGTGTGCTGTCAGTCCTAAAATTGTACGAAAATTGTACGAAAAGTTGTGATCCCAAAAGTAACTAACAATCTTGGTCAAAATTCATTTATAAATATGAATTCTAAAGCAAAGAAAATACAGAAATCTCAAGTGTTGTGTGGGAATTAACAGATAAGGTCTAAAACTTTATCACAGATGATAATTTGGTTCTACTAGATAACACACATCATTTGCTGCCTCTATGATTAAGCATATAGGTTTGAATAGCACAAGAGATACACATTTAAAATTATAGAGAGACATGTTTGTGCAAGGTATATTAGATGTTGATTTGTTTACTTGGTCCCACAGATGTAGGGACCGGCTGTTGAGCAATCACAGCAATCTGAACAATCAGAGAGTAAAAATGTAATACAGCATAATGAGAGAGTCAGACAGTGAATTAAGTATAGCTGTTGCCTCAGGATTGTGATGATGTGAACCTGCTTTTCATTTTATAATATTTGCATGGGAGTTAACAGTGCAAGCCGAAAGCATACATGTCTAGGTAGGAAGAAGCCCCATTAATTCCCAATATTAAAGACAAGCTGGCATAACAGAATCACCAAGTTTATCATTTGAGGCCTCCATTAGACACTTAGGAGCTATACAGACCACCCCAAAGGGGCAGTCTGCAGCTGCCCCTTTACTAGCTGGATCGGGGCCACAGCAACCTCATGCTGCGGCCCCAATCTGGCCTCTGGAGAGCACAAAAAAGAGCCTTAAAAATCAGAAGAAAAGAGGCCAGTCCTTAAGAATGGAGCGCGGAACGGCTTCCGGACACATGCATCATGCATATATGTGTGTGTGTGTCTTGGTTGATGGCCATCCCCTGTTAATTGTCTAATCCCCTTTTTAAGTCATCTAAACTGGTGGTAAGCACTACATCTTCTTGTAATGAATTACACAGTTTAACAAAGTGTTCTGCACAACAAACAAATGAGCTAGACATCATCATCATCATCACATTCATACTACACAATTAGCACAGACAGGTTTTAGGGAAATCCGTGTCTTCTTTTTAGTGTTTCATTTCTGCTCTTTGCCAATGCCACTTTTCTGGAAGGCCATGGCTTAGCAAAGTTAAATGAATTTCGTGGTGGAAATCTATAGGGTGTGTGTGCCTTATAGGTCTCTCTGTAGTGTCCAAATATTATTTTTCTAATAAGAAACCCTTCATATCGCTAGAAATTGTTGACAAGAGAGAAACAGAAAATCCACATTGGTGATGTGAATGAGACTCAGGGGCAAAACAGACCAGCAGTAAGAGCCAGTTTCCCAGTGGCATGGGGGAATGAATTCAGACAGCGCATGCTCACAGGCCATCAGAAAGCTGTACAGCTGACCACATGTGCAGTGGCTTCACTCCAGTTTGGCTGTGTTGTGTTTACATACACCACGCTTCAGAAACGCTGAAAAGCGACAGCAGCAAAGATGGCTTTTTCCAAGCTCGAAAAGGAGTGGCTTTCTGCCACTTTTTTTTTTAAACCGGGAAAATGCTGAATAGGGGCTGTGACGTACAGTTGCCACGGCCCCAACCCAGTGATCAAAGGAGCATGACACCGTTCCTTCGGGGCTATCTGTTTTGCCCCTCAGTTGCACATTTCAACTGATAACTTACACAATAGCAAAGCTTCAAATAACCTCTGCTGCTGTTTGTAGCATTTGCAGCCACTCATAAAGCTACTGATTAATAGCTTTAATTAGCCTCCTGTAGCCTTTCCCTGGAGCTTTGCACTGTAATAGGATGCTAAGACTGATATCATCAACAGTTTCAAGGCAACTGTTACAAAGGGAATGATATGAAGTTCACTGTGCTTTGTTGTTTTTCCTGGGCATGTTATGTACACAGGGTGACATGCAAGTTAGGTGTTTATTGGACACATTGGAAGGTGATTACGCTGCTACTTTATCCTAGCATAGCCCATAGTCTTTGAATATAATTTTAAAATTCTGGTAATGGTTAGGATACTACCATCATGCTAAACAAATATTGACATGAATTTTTAAATACAACAACAGCAATTACTTCAGCAATTGGTAAAAGTTGCCAATTGTATAGTGCAAATGATAGAGTCTTACCTCTGTTGGTGGCAAAAACCTCAAATAATTAAGTCTCCAAATCCATTTACTTCCTCTTATTAAAGTTTCCTCTCTTGTGGCAAAATTCAATATCTTCAAATCCAGGAAACATATTCAGGGGTAGCCAGGTTGGCCATGCAGCAAAATACAAAATCAACAAAATAGTGATGCTTTTATTGGCCAACCAAAATGCAAAAAATACATAATGCAAAACAGATTGCGGGGGGGGGGAGCACTGTTTAACATGGAGGGAAACATATAAAGCTAAGCCTGCCATGGGCTGCATCTACACTAGAGACATAATCCGGTTTGGCACCGCTTTAACGCTCCGCTCTGGGCCCACAACAAACTCCAACTCCCAGAATTCCATAGCCTTCAGTCAGACAAGAGTTAAAGCGGTGATCATAAATAAATCTTAATGAAATTAAAAGCAAAAACATCCAACATGTCTCCCCTTCCCCATCTGTAGCAGACAAGAAAGTTGAACTACCAGTGAAAATATTTTTTTAACTGAAGCAGCAGCCTCTAAGCAATGCAGCAGATATTACACTCCTTAACATTTTGACCTACATACCTATGGACAACAGCAGCAGCCTGGCAATTTGAATTTGCAGTACTGCATTAATACACGTACATAATCTTAACCACTAAAGCACCACTTCCTACGAAGAGCTCATTAGTCTTTTATTTAAAAATGGAATTACTCCTGTACTATTGGGATGAAATAATAATATGTCTTTCAGTATCTTCACTGAAATGCCTCCCCCCCCCCCCCCCACAAAAAAAACCACTTCTTCTCAGCTTTCTGGCATGTAAGTTTTAATTTAACATAATCTTTTGTCTGATTAGACTGTGACGACATTGTAAACGGCTTAGTCTTTTGCAATTGTCATAGTTCATGACTCACTACATTCCTGTTTTCCTCCTGGCTTTTAAAAAATGTTATGTCTTCCTCAGGCAGACAAAGCACCTCAAGTCCAAACAATGTAACATAAAATATTTCTAGGAGGGCAGTAATATTTCCACAATATCTGCTGAGTAGTTCTTGTTGAATTTGCATGCTTCTTCTCACTAATGGCTATTTTGTATGTTTTCAGATTTTGTGTTGGTTTGGTTTTTTATCCACCGTTTTTTCCTGCATCATTCTAACCCATAGCCATTTTTACTTCCCTCTCTGTCCTAAGTTAGACCATGTATTTGATTATCGACATGAACTGTAAGTAAAAGTACTTTTAGATGTTTTACAAAGAAGACAAAAAAAGGGGGTGAAACAGACTGCCTTCCAGGCAGCATGGGAGCATAGTGTTTATATGCCGCATGCTCCCAAGCCACCCAGAAGCCACCCAGCCATTTACACTGTGGGCAGCTTCCAGGCACTCCAGCGGCACAACGATTATATGCCACATGCTGCTGGAGCACCTTAAAGCTGGCTTCTGGCCATGGCAGGCAGAAAAGCTGACTTTTTGCAACGCAAAAAAGGAGCGTCTCCTTGTCGCTCCTTTTTCAGGTAGCGAAAAGGTGGATTAGGGTTGCGGTGTGCGATTGCTGCAGGCCAAATCTGGCTTCAGATGGGGCAGCTTGAATCCACCCCTTTGAGGTGGTCTCTTTCACCCCTAAGTTCTATACTGCAGTGCAGAATTAATGCAGTTTGGCACCGCTTTAACTGCCATGGCTCAATGCTAGGGAATTGTGGGATTTGTAGTTTTGTTAGCTTTCTCTGTCAGAGAGCTCTGGTGCCACAAGAAACTACAAAACCCAGAATGGCATTGCACTTCACCATGTCAGTTAAAGCAGTGTCAAACTCCATTATTTCTGCAGTGCAGATTAGACCTGAGTGTCTTTTTTCTCTAATAAACCTTGTGTTTAGGTGGGTGGGTGAGAATGGGTTTTGTTGTTCAGTTTCGTCCTCTGTTCCTTTATCTGTTGGAGTGCCCCAGGGCTCTGTTCTGGGTCCCCTTCTGTTTTCTCTCTACACACTGTCGTTAGGTAAACTCATTAGCTCTTTTGGTTTTTCCTACCATCTGTATCCCGATAACACCCAGTTGTATCTTTCCACCCCTGACTTTTCTCCAAGGCTTGAACAGCAAGTCTCGTCTTGTCTCACAGCTATCTTGCAGTGGATGCGCCATCGACGTTTGAAGCTCAACATGTCCAAGACGGAGCTTCTTGTCTTTCCTCCTAAGTCCGCCCTTCAACACTCCTTTTCTGTCTCTGTGGACAACATTTCTATTCAACCAGTCCAGAAAGCCCGCAGTCTTGGTTTCATCTTTGACTCTTCTCTGTCGTGTATCCCTCAGATCCAGACCACAGCCAAGGCTTGTAGATTTCTTTTGTACAATATTGCCAAAATCCGACCATATCTCTCCGCCTCTACTGCCAAGATCCTGGTCCATGCCCTAGTGGTCTCACGACTTGATTACTGTAACATCCTCCTGGCTGGGCTTCCTCTTTCTCACCTCCGTCCTTTAATCTCTGTTCAGCATTCAGCTTCACACATTATCACATCCACCCACTGCTCTGACCACATCTCTCCTGCGTTGGCATCTCTTCACTGGCTCCCACTCCCTTTCCGCATTCGGTATAAGCTCCTGCTGTCGACGTTTAAAGCCCTCCATGGGCTGGCCCCTCCTTACTTATCAGACCTTCTTTCTCCTCACCTTCCCACTAGGGCCCTCCGTTCTGATAGTCAAGATCGGCTGTCCCAGCCCAGGATTTCCTCTGCCCCAACTTGGATTCGCCCCTTTTCACTCGCTGCCCCTCACTCCTGGAACCTTCTTTCCCCACAAGCAAGAGCCATCACTACTTTAACCAGCTTTAAAACAGAATTGAAGACCGTCCTGTTCAGAGAAGCGTTCCCAGACCTTGCATAATTGTCGCTTGCCTCCCTGGATCAAGATTAACCATCCATTATGAAGCCAAGCCCTCCCTCCAGACCATCTGCCTTGGTCCAGGCCTTGGAGGTAGAGAGGAACTGCTGGACCTCATCCCCTTCCCCACCACTACTCCCTTCTCCTTTTGTGTCGTGTCTTTTTAGATTGTAAGCCTGAGGGCAGGAAACCATCTAATTAAAAAGACTGTATGTACAGCGCTGTGTAAATTTACAGTGCTTTATAAATAAAGGTTAATAATAATAATAATAATAATAATAATAGCTTCTACTGTGTCAGTTTGATTACTGTGCTAGTGAGATCTACTTTTCCCCACATTTCCTAACTTTTGTGAGCAGAATAATCATTTGAATTGTGGGGGATATGTATGTGTGTGTATGTGTGTGTGTGTCTACAATTTCACAGCAGATTTATGAATCTAGTTCAGTAGCGACCACCAAGACATGTGTCGTGCATTCTCCAAATTTCATAATGTTTTCTGTCTGGATCTGGTTCTCCATTAGGCCATAAATCAGCACTTAGGACACCAGCTTCTTTTATGAGTTGCAGAGTTCAGATCCTGAACTTGGAATGTTTCTTTTCGGAAGGAGAAAAATAATGACATGTTGAAACTATCCGTTACTGAGGAGATGTAGGTAGAATGGTGCTCTGGTACACTTTTTTTTCTTTTTACAAAAAGCAGCTTTCCAAGGTCTAGATTGCCCTCATCACCCAGAACTGGAGGCGGCAGTGATTACTGTTTTGTGGGCCATAGCATGGCCAGAGTCAAGCCTGGTATCACCACTTGTTACAGTGAGACAAATACTTGGACCCATAAACTCCAGAGGGTCCAGCACAGGTGACATTGTTTGCTTGTACCTCATATTACCATGCTATAGCATTCAGTCTGGTGTGGTGAAAAGAAAGAATGGACATGACTACAGCCAGGGATGTAGCCGGGGGGGGGGGGGGGGGGGGGGGGGGGGCCCCCCCCCCCCCCCCAAAAAAAAAAGGATGGGGTGGGGGGCGGCGCCGCCCCACTCAAGCCCCATTATAATGGTGGCACTTAGTCTGGACCCCCCCCCCTTCCTAAAATCCTAGCTACGTCCCTGCTGCAGCCATCTTCATTGCCCCAGGATGATGCTTTCACTTCTAGTGACTTAGGGCTCAGAGTCATTCTAGCGCCCCCCCTCCAAGAAAACAGGCTTGCATGTCTGTTATTTGTGTATCCTGGTACTAGGGGAATTCTTCTAAAAGAACAAGCTGAAGCTGTGAAAATTACAATGCCAAGAGACTGGGGAATGAGTTATGTAGCAAGGGCTAGGAATGGTTGTTTACCTTACAGGAGGCTGTACCAACTGACACCTAAAGGTTTTAACTCATATTGAATTTGTTATCAGTGTTGGACTCAGCGCTGCTGTCACCTCCATTACTGTTAAAGGGGCTACGAGGGTGGCACAGGGAGGGAGTCAGGTCACCTTCAAACTTAGCACACCTAACCAGATGAAATGAATGCTCCTGAGCTCCCGAAACAGTGTATTTAGTATGAACAATACTCGATCCCAGAAGAATGTGTACTCACCTCCCCCCCCCCTTTCCTCTGCCAGTATTAGATGGGCATGAGGCTGTAATGTTTTTAATATGTCTAGGTTTTATTATGATATGGTTTGTATATTGTAACTGTATATTCTACTTGCTGGTGTTTATTGTATCATTAACCTTGTTGTGCACCGCCCTGTTTTGTAGAAGGGCAGTATAAAAATAAAACTTTTATTATTTATTTATTATTATTATACACATTAATCATTTACATCAGTAGAGATTAAGTTTGTGCACCCCCACCACTGACCCAATTTAAAAACCATAGGTTGCACCCTTTGTACCACATAGGTCTACTTAGGCTCTATAAGCCTGTATGTCTGAAAGAATTTGTTGCACTGTTCTGCCTTAACAATAGGAAAGTAGGCACATCACTAGACAGTTATAAGCTGAAAGTGAAAAACTCCAGAGCATGCAAATGTTACTTTAAAGGCGCTTGAATTTTAATTTTTCTTTTATAGTCAAGGAGGTTTGGGAGAATAGAGGAGAAGCTGACCTGAGAATATTGTTGGAGGGAGGTCTTTAAATTTTTCACTTTTCTTTTCCCTTTTTTCCTTAAGGGGCTTGTGGAGACTTTTCCTCAGAGGAAGTGAGTCAGAGACTTGCCTCTGGAAGGAGCTAGTAGCCAGGAACTCTCTACATAACTATAGGCCCAGTGACTTGAACTCAGTGACAGAGCTTGGGGACAAAGGCCAAGTTTAGCAGGGGAAGCCCACAGTCTTGTTTCAGTGCCTACTTAAGACTTCTCAGTATGGACACTGAAGGCCCTGCTGCAGTCACCTGCAACACTTGTGGGATGTTTGTCTTCTTGCCGAGGGATGTGGGGAACTTCACCTATCAGG
>NC_056523.1:257099537-257105265 GCF_019175285.1 Sceloporus undulatus
TTATGAGCAAAGGGATTTTGTAGTACCTTTGAGACGTAGAACTTTATCGCACCCGTTTCCCCCCCGTTATGGGCATGGGAAGGGGATGTTCGTGGGTGTGCACGACCAAGAAAAAACGGATTTTATCGTACACCGAAGTGTCCTCCAAAAGGCCCCATTCTGGTGCCCAGCGCCAAGCCATCCCCCTTCAGTGCTGAGGAGTGCCATTTTTGTCAGACAAAAATTTTGGAGGACACTTTGGTGTGCGATAACATCCATTTTTTCCTGTCGCGCACACACACAAGCATCCCCTTTCTGTGCCCATAACAGGGGGAAAAACGGGTGCAATAAAGTTCTAACTGTGTACGAGACATTGTAGCATAAACCTCTGTAGACTTGGGTCCAAAATAATCTGTTTTGAGACCTATAACTGCCCTGGCTCAGTGCTAGGGAATTCTGGGAACTGTAGTTTGTTGTGGCATCAGAGCTCTCTGACAGAGAAGGGTAAATGTCTCACAAAATTACAATTTGCAGAATTCCCTAGCATTGAGCCAGGGCAGTTAAAGTGAGCTCAAACTGGATTATTCCTGCAGTGTATTTTGGACGGTAGTGTACTTCCTGAGATGCATGGAGGAAGTAGACTAAGGATTTATACAGATGGGCTGAAAAGGCTGGCCTGTGAGTGGAGTCAGGGTGCTGCATCCTAATAATGGATGCCCTGACTCTGTGGCCAGGGTGTTATAATGCCGCACACCATTCCAGATGGTGCGTGGCATCATGGCATGCCTCCAGCACTGCATCCAGATAATGCAGCGCCAAAGGGGCACGATACAGCTGTGCTGCTGCAGCTATGGCACCCTTGGGAGGGCGCAAAAAGGAGCCACTTTTTGTGGCTTCTCTTTGCACCCTCCAGAGGCTGGATTGGGGCCACAGCATGCGGTTACCATGGCCCCAATCCATCCAGGAAAGGGGTGGCCGCTTGCCGCCCCTTAGGGGCAATCTGTAGAGTCCACAACTCTACAAAAGTTTATGCTCAACTACTTTCATCCAGTTAGTCTCAAAGGTGCTACCTTTGAGTACAAGATCCTTTTACATACTGATATTCCAGACTAACAGTGAATAAAAGTGCCCAGCCACAGAATGACTGCCCCCCACATCATGTATCAGCCCACCGCTCTGTCCTCGCTGTATTTTTTATTGTGTTGTTAACAGATGTTTTAATTGTAACTTGTTTAATCCTGCTTTTTTGGGGGGGGGGGGGATTTGGGATATAAATTTGTAAATGTGGATTTTAACGTGTTGTAAGCCGCTTTGATTGTCCTGTCACAGAAAAGCAGGATATAAATAAAAGTTTTATTTATTATTATTTTATTTATAACATAGGTATGTCTGTGAATTCTACCTCTGACATGCTTTATTTAAAAATAAAATTGTAGCCCCTTTTTTGCCTGCCACTGTACCACTGAATTCTGTGGCAGGGAAAGCTGGAGCTGTAAAACATATACCCTGTGGTCTGCATATAAGCAGGATGTAGTTAGAGTAAGGTGGGAAGAGAGTGAGCAGTGGAAGCAGCAACATCTAAATAGCAAGTGCAGAATACATTGTGAGAGTGGGGGTACATGTACACTGTAGAAATAATGCAATTTGACACCACTTAATCTCCATGACTCCATCCTACATAATCCTGAGATTTGTAGTTTTATGAGGTACCACTCAGTACTCTTTGGCAGAGATAACTACAAAATGTGTAAAACTGCAAATCCCAGAATCCCATAGGATGGAGCTACAGTACTTAAGGTGGTGTCAAACCACTCATGTATGTGCACCCTGTGAAGCGTTGTGGGGAAAAGAATAGGAAGAAAGGGAGAGTGAGCAGTTGCAAGTGGAATACAAGAAGCAACAGGCCTGTAAGTCAGGTTTGCTGGGAGACAGAGGTGGCTTAAGGTTACAAAGCAAATTTCATGACCAAACAGAGATTTTGAACTTTGGTCTCCATGTTCCAAGTCCAGCATTTTAACCATTACTTTGTACTGGTTCTCTTAGTTCAGTTGTAAGTGCTTAAAAAAAAACCTGTATGCAGGCTGAAACACAGTGGAACAAAAATGCAGCAATTAGTGTGCTAATTACAATGCAAATTAGAAAAATATGCAGAATTAGAATCATTTGCATAATATGCAAGTTAGATGCCTATGTTTGCAGAAGTGAAATATGGCAATGCTAACCTTTGATACTTCTGGAATAAAAGCTTCAGTAGCATCAGAGCTACTGTCTTACGAAACATGTAAAACCAATCCAGCTCCTTCAGGGTGATGTAATAATAATGAGTACTTCAGAAATGTGGCTGAAAAGAAACACATGTTTGGGAAAAAAGAAAGAGCAAAAATCCTGGTAGCATTTTACTTTTTCTTCCACCCTCACTCCAGGACTTGTATTAGAACAGAACCTGGAAGTTAAAAATTACAAGTAACATAGTTATGTGTCACGGTGTTACATTTTGATTTTAACAGCAGTAGTGCAGCAGATGTAATGTGGGAAAGACGTTACCTTTTCCATAGAATAAGTATCAATTTCTAGTTAATTTCTAATTAAGTTTGCAAGGAATTTGTAAAAATGTAGTAGGTCTTTTATGTGAATTTTTAAGGAGTTTTCCCCTATTCTTTCATGCCTCCTAATTTTTTAAAAAATTAAAAACTAATAAGTAATACAACAAGCTAATTTCCTTAACTTTGCAATGAGTAATGATGACAATTTCCTTTTCTAAGGTTATAATAAGCAACAGAAATTAATTATTTTTTAAAAATTACTTTCCAAGCTAACTATATGTTTTGGTGGAGAAGAGTAGACTCATTGACTCAATGGGATTTACATAAGTGTTAATTCAACATTCAGCAATTGATTAAATAGGCCTAGGTGTGCATAACCAGTTGGATTTAGGTCTGTGTTCCGTAAAACCGAAGTGGGTGATTAAATATGTACAGTATAGTGGTTTGAGCATTGGACTACGACTCTGGGGATTCTGGGTTTGAATCTCCACTATAACATGGAAAACCACTTTGTGTCCCGGAGCAAATCATACAGTTTCAACCTCAGAAAACACTGTGTTAAGTTCATCATAAACCGGAAACATCTTAAAGGAACACAACAAGAAGTGTGGAATGGGGCCCAAACACCCTAAAGGTACCAGATCATATCTGATCTGTTCTGACCTTAGAAGCTAAGCAGGGGCAGACCTAGTTAGTACTTGGATGAGAGACAAACAATCAACACCAGATGCTGTAGGCTATATTTCAGATGAAGGAACTGACAAAACCACCTCTGAGTATTCTTTACCTAAGAAAATCCAATAAAATTCTTGAGGTTGCCATAAATCAACATGTGACTTGAAGGCACATAGAAATACAAGTGTGTGGAATGATTGTCACTTGTGAGCAGGTGCAATCAGACAGAGTATACCAGTGTATGAACAAGGGAGTGTGGCAGAGCACCTATATGGCACAGAAATGATCAAATACTACAATATTTGATGGTATAGCCAGGAAATAATATTTTCTTAACTCTAGAGAGCACATCAATTGTTGTTGATGATACTGGGCCAGATAGATCAAGGGTCTGACCTGATGTAGAATAGCCTCCTTTCTTTCTTCCTGCAGCATTTAGAAATTTGGCGGTGGGCTAGTGATGGTACTGGGATACGGTAGAGCCAGGCCTGCACAGTATTCAGGGCGGGGTGTAGTAAGCTTACTCCTCCCACGTGGAAACAAACTTCATATCACGGCCCGGTTTGCAAATTACCACAATTAATGCCTTAATTGGCAACAACTTTGATAACAAAGTAAACATTTGCAAAGAAAATAAACGCCTTGCAATACGTCCACGATCTCCACCCACCTCTTTACTTCAGACGCATTTGGGTTACCTTTTCTGTCTGAACTCAAAAGAGCAGTTCTTTCTTCTCTCATCCCTATCCGCCCTTTGTGTTTCTTCCTAAAAGGCCTCCCCGTCTGCCTTATCGACCACCTACCTGAGGTTGGGCCCCTTAGCTTCCATGCTTCTTCCACTTCGAACCCCTTAGGGATCCCACCATTCACTTCCAATCCTCCCTTGCTCCTATTGCCGCCCGCACACTACTCTTCCCCCTATCTCCATGTGTACAAAATCCCCTTCCAGACCGAGGGCGCACCAATGTCACTCCTCATGTGAACCCTTCGTCAGGACTTATCTCATCTCCCACTAGGAGGAACGGGCCTTCCCACTCTCACTCTCCATGGGCTTTGCTTTAACCTTCCCTTCTTTCTCTCCACTATCGACAAAAAACCGTGTCCATCACTACCCACCCCGACTCCCCACTCTTTTCCCCCCTCTATTCCCTTTCCTCCGCTCTTCCCTCCCTCTCCACCGCGTCAAGTTCATATTCTTCCTCTGTTTATGGAGGCCCATTAAGCCACCAACCTTTCTTCCCTGGCCTCGTGGCCCCTCCCCCCTAGCTATCCTCATATCCTTTCCATCTCCACCTGGTCGTCTTCAGCCCCTCCCAACTCTACCCAGTCTCATATCTCTACCTTACTACAAATCTATAAAGCTCGACATAAGTTCTCATTCATTTTTGCTGTAGCAAACTGTTATTTGTTTGTGTTTGCTTTTGCTGCTAGCTGCTGCGGCTGCTGCCTGTTGATTAATGTTTTAAGTGATTCCAACCGATTACAACCACTAAGACAACCCGAAGGTGGGACCCTATTTTGGGATTTTCTGGAGCTGAGAGACCCAATGTCACCAGTGGGTTTCTATGGCTGAGCAAAGTAGTCAGATGCTCAGACCTCTCTACCACATTGCTGTTCATGAGCACTGTTACTCGATATCGATTATTCCTGTATTTATACAGTAATATTCATGCCAACTTTCTACCTACAGCAGTAAACTACAATGTGAAATGCAAAACAGCCATCAAAAACATAAAAGCCAATAATATCCAACAAACAGTATTGGACTATCCAATGAATATCCAATAAAATCCAATAAAATAGTGGCAAGTAAAAATCATTGCAGCACATTTACTATAGTGCTAACAAATGAGGCTGAAGACTTGTCTGAATAAAAATCTTTCACTTACTAGTCGAAGATGATCAGAGAAAGGGCCAGGTAGCTCTCCCTAAGCAAGGAGCTCCAAAACCTAGGAGCAGTCACTAAAAAGGTTGTCACCTGAATTGCCACCTAATGTGTTTCTGATTTTGGAGAAGAGAAACAGTAGACACCTTGCCAAAGAATGCAAAACTTGGAGAGGCTCATATGAGATCAGCAGTCTGAACTGTATGTAGAATCTGGTAGCCAGTGAAGTTGTTGAGACATAATAATCATAATTTCTTAGATCTTAGAAAAGCTACTTTTGGACTGTAGCTCCCAGAATCCCTCAGCCAGCATGGCCATGGATCCCCAATGCATTCAATGCCTCTGTACAGACTTAGAAGATTATCACATATCGTTCTCAGAACGTTCCGAGTCGTAACATTCTGGGAACGTTCCTGGAACGGATATTACCGCATGAGGAAAGTGGAACGTGATGAGAACGCGATGGGAACACATTTTACCGCACAGTGCATCCCTTTTTCTTGAGAACATTCCCAGAACATTTTCCATGGAGGTCCCTTCAAGCCGAGGGAAAGCAAGCTGCCAGGGAGGGGACTGGGCCAAGGGCAGAGCCCCGGCAGCCATTGCAGCTCTTTAAACCAGTTAGAAAAGAGTCCTCTGCTGTCAT
>NC_056523.1:257105365-257110533 GCF_019175285.1 Sceloporus undulatus
CACTGAACGTGGCTGCAGAACTTGGCAGTGGTTTTTGGATGAAGAAACCTCGTACTTTGGATGAAGTGACTATTCCCTGGTCCCTTGTGCCCTGTTGTTGTTTTTTAAGGACATTCATGTGCCTGAAGAGCACACATATCACAAACATGATGATGTCCACTTCAGTCAATGGAGAAAAGAGACTCAAAATGCAAACATTAGAAATACATACATTAGGGAAATCATGAGATCTTGTGAAACTACAGATCCCAGGATTCCATAAAGTGGGACTACATCATTTAAAGTGATGTCAAATTGCACTATTGAGGGTGTAAATGCAACCTCAATGGCCTTACCCACAAACTTAGGTGACCTATCTTCTCCACTCTTAACATTGCTACCATGCAACAGGTTGCTATTTTCTTATTTATTTATTTTGCAGGATCCAAGGCAGCTCTCATCAAGCTAAAAACAATGTGAACTAGGGGGAAAACAAGCCTGTTTGATATGGTTTTAAAAAAAAAATTAAACAAATGTTCTTTTATGTGAAGTCAAAGGCTTTCATGGCCGGCATCAATAGTTTTTTGTGCCCCCCCCCCCCCCCCCCCCAATGTGGCCATGATTTTTCGCCTGCATCTGTGGCTGGCATCTTCAGAGAAGGTCTTTTATGAACTGTGAATGGTCAATTTAGGTATAATGATTTGTTTATCCTAAAGAACAATTCAACTCAATGCTGAAAGTGGGCAGGAGGCCGAGGTAACCAGTCAAATGCAAAGAGAGATATATTTCCAAATTGACTGGTAGATTGATTGCCATGTCAAGGCAACCTGAAGAGGCTAAAGGTTAAAAAAAAGCACAGGTGTTTGCAGCCAGGTGTCATTTGGAGCAGGCATTAGTCCACATGTCCAGGAAACCAAATCTTCTTTTATGTGTGTGTGATGAATAGAAGAGATTATTATTACTTGGTTTAAAGTCATGTGCCAGACTTCACTCTTTTTGAAGGACCAGTATAATGTGATATCTGTACAGCAGTAAATGGGGGAAATGTATTGCTATCTTGCTTTGCAGAAGGCACATGAATGATCATGAGTTCATGTGTTCCATAGTTTCCAGTTTATATTATGTCTTGCATCATCATGTAGCAGAAGAACCTTACACCCAGAGGAAAATGTGACTCCCATATAAATCACATTTGAATAGTTTACTCTGGGTCAGCTAATCTGTTATGACTCATTTGGCAACAAAACAAAATCCAGAGAACTCCCAAATTCATCCTGTGGTGATACCTTTATTACAACAACCAAAGGCACGCACTCAAAAAATCACATTGGCTTTTGAAGCTACACCAGGCAGAAATGGTAAAATTGTAAATTGGAGAAAGAAAGTGTAGCATTGTGGTCACAGCCTCTGCATTTTTAACGTTACAGGAAGTATATGTGGATAAAAGGTGACATCCCCTTTTCATGGCCATAAATTATTGGAGACAATAGCCAGAGATAGCTGGGCTTCTCCATTTGAAGTTAAAGATCATTCTTCTCTGACAACTGTATTTATATCTATCTACCCAGTATGAAGCCACAGGCCCTTATGATGGAATGCAGACCCTTCAACATTTCACAGATAAAAACTGAGACACGTGGTTAAACAGCTTGTGGTCAAGATCACAAAAGTTATGAATGAGGAAGAATACCAGTTTGCTTTTGCCTGAGCCTAATGGGAAGGGCAGAATTGTACCTGCTTCTTTCCTCTCTGCTATGCTATGTTAAATGATTGCAGACTACTCTTTCACTTTGACCTCAATTTACAGCAACTGAAGTAAGCTAAGAGCAAAAGGAGGGAGGAATGAGAAGAGCAGAAGGAAACCAGGACATTTTAAAAGCAGCTAAAAAAACTGGGATGACAAAAAAATTAGTTAGATTGTTCCTGACAAATTTGGACTGCAGGAAAGTATGCCAGTGCATATAATCTCTGTATTCTCAGGTATGGATATAGCTGTATATGATGGAAGAGATAAAATCTATCAATTGAGTGCAAATCAGGTGTCTTTGCCTGATGTTGGAGGGGTTAAATTTTCAAACCAGTTCCCAACATATGATGATTACAAAATCTACTTTCTCAAGTATAGGCTCGCCTTGTTCACCTCTGGAAGGGTTATACCTCATTCAGTATAACCTTTTCAGCAATGATCGTAGGGGACTTGATAATCAGACTAATCTTATAGTTTATTCCATCTGGGTTGATTTTTAAACAGTTTTTTTAGTTAAGGAAAACTAAAGGGAATTGTTTATGCTTCAATGGAACCACGAGGCCTACAGTCTGCACTTTCCCTACCCTTACTTTACAGCAAGTTCTCTGTAAACCTCTTTAAGAGAACTAGAAGGGCATAATTATGATTCACATGCCTCTGACTGTGACACTACTCACATTTTTTAATGAAAAGTAGCCATGAGGGCTACAAATTCGCTGTAAAGAGTAGAGTAGGGGATAAGGTTAACAAAATGCTGCCTGAAAATGAAAGGGGTTATAGTCCAGTATACCTGGAAGATGTCCAGTTGAAAGAGCTGCATTAAACCACAACCTTTTTCTCCAGAGGATTAGGCATTCTGGTTAAAATAAGGACAAACTGATATTGCAACTCAATATTTCCTATTCCCTTCTTTTAAACAACTGAGCATGTGCTTAGATTTCATGGGAAAGACTATAAATCTGCCCAGTCTTTAAAAAACAACAACAAAAAACCCCTATGCTGTAGAAAATATCTCACAAGCCCTGAATCAGCGTGTGTGTTTTGGCAGTCTTTTTTTTTTTTTCAATACAGCTGAGTTATTAATGCATTCTGTGGGGATAGTAATCTGCTTATTTTATATTTTATGCAATCCTGGAAATGGTAGCAATTCCCACAGAAAAGTAGGCTAAATATAGAGTTTGAACTTTGGCTAGCCAGAGGTGGCCATGTGACTTATTACTGGCAGCTCAAGCCACAATAATATTTCAAGATATCTATGGGCACACAACTGAGGAAGTAGGCTCAAGTCTAGGAAAGTCCATGCGACCAACTGCTCTCTTTCAGTTAATCAAAAGTTCTACAAGATCCCTTTGCATGCTGATTTTCCAGCCTAATATGGCTATGGGGCGGAATAGACCAGTGGAAGGGGCGGCTTGAAGCTGCCCCTTCCAAACACCAATTGGGGCAGCCCCAGTCCACCTTCAACCCAGCCGAAAAAGGAGTGGCAAAGAGCGGCTCCATTTCAGCTGGCAAAAAGCCAGCTTTTCCCACCCCACCACAGCTGAAAGCCAGCTTTAAGATGTTCCAGCAGCGTGTGGCATATAAATGCTATGCTGCCAGAGTTCCTTGAAGCCGTTCACGCATAAACGGCCAGGGTGGCTTCAGGACGTGCGACATATAAATGCCACACTCCAAAACTGCCCATACAGCGGTGCAAAAAGGCCGTCTTTTTCAGCCCAAAGTCTTTGAATTCTTCTAATCTTGGACGTGTGAGTTAAAACTGGTCTTAAGGAAAACATACAAGTATACCTCACTTAGTGAAGTACAGTGGGCCCTTGGTATCTGCTGGGATTTGGTTCCAGGATTCGCCATGGATAACAAAATCTTTGGATGCTTAAGTCCCATTTAATACAATGGCATGGTGAAATTGATTCCCTTACATAAAATAGCAAAATCAAAATTTGCTTTTTTTGGAATTTATCTCTTTTTGGAATATTTTCAAATGGTGGATAGTTGAATCCATGAATAAAGAATCCATGGATATGAAAGGCCAACTGTAGATAGGGTTGCCATTTCACGGTGGTGGGCAGGACTTTCCCGCCCCCTGGGGGGCATGCCCGGTCCCGTCCCGCCCCCGCCCCCGGGTGGCTGCCCAACTCTGAGCTCCCAGGGCTGCTGCCTGCCTTCTATAGAGTGCTGCCTGTGAAACATGCCTGGAGCAGCAGCAGGAGGACTGAAGGTATTCTTCTTAGTTTTCCTAGATGAGTTTGCACGGTGAGCTTTGATTAAAAATGTCTTATGTTGAACCTCTTTCTTTTTTATGTGATGAAGGAGCCTATCCCTATTCTTTTCATGTTATTCTGTCTGCTGTATACCATTTTTTCTGTTAATGGCCAGGAAGTCATCTACGTTAGGGTTGCCATAAGGCAGGACCTCCAAACTGGGACAAAATGTAGGACAAATGTAGGGCAACATTTTCTAATGTAGGACACGTTTTTAAAAATGGAGGACACATGAAAAAATGATGATTTTTTAAAAAATGTTAATCTAAATGCATGTTTCTTAGGCATGCTCCAAAATCGGAGGACTTTTGGCATTATTCCTAGACAGAGGCTGAATGTACTTCTCTTTCTGGCAAACACCCCCCCCCCAATTCCACAAGAACATTTCCCACTCCCAAGCAGCATAGCATTGGCAAGATCACAGGCAGACCCTTGTGCCATTGCAAACTACATTTCCCACTCCCAAGCGGCATAGCATTGGCAAGATCACAGGCAGGACCCTGTGTGCCATTGCAAACTACATTTCCCACTCCCAGCAGGCTAGCATTTGCAAGATCACAGGCAGACCCTTGTGCCATTGCAAACTACATTTCCCACTCCCAAGCAGGCATAGCATTTGCAAGATCAACAGGCAGACCCTGTGTGCCTTTGAAACACATTTCCCACTTCAAGCAGGCATAGCTTGCAATATCACAGGAGTCCTTTGCCATTGAAAATTACATTCCCATCCCAAGCCTCATAGGAATTTCCCCCTTCCTCCTTTTCCTCTGCCCCCCCAACCCCCCCAAACCCTTGACCCTCTTTTCCAGGTATGTCTCAACTTAGGAGGGGATTTATGGGACAGATCCAAAGCTCTTTTTCTATTCTAATGGGGCAAAGCCTGAGAAGACCCTGGACCACCTGGAAGAAGAGGAGGGGGGCTTAGAGAGAGGAAGAAGAGAAAAAGAAGATGAGGAGGGGGGAGAAAGAAGGAAAAAAGGAAGGAGGAAGAGGAGTGGGAAAGAAAAAAAACGGAACAACAGAAGAAGAAGAAGGAGTGGAAAGCGAACAGAGGGAAGAACAAAAGCAACTTGCCTGTCAAAGCCCTCTCCGCTTGAAATTTGGAGCCTGTCCCAATAAGAGCAGAGGGCTGGCCAATAGAGGCAGGGCAGTGCGCAGACCCTGCCCCTTCTTGTTTTCAG
>NC_056523.1:257110558-257111996 GCF_019175285.1 Sceloporus undulatus
GAAGTGACCAGTGGGGTCCCACAGGTCACTTCTCTCCAGGATGAAAAGGAGCCATTGTTGAGCACCCTTTGGGTTCGGCCGGTCAACCAATTACAGATCCATGTAACAGTTCCTTTGTCTAGCCCACATTTTACCAGCTTGTTTGCAAGTATGTCATGGGAAACCTTGTCAAAGGCCTTACTGAAATCAAGATATACTATATCCACAGCATGGTTGTTGCTTTTTTTTAAAGCTCATCCAAATGGCCTTACTGTGTTGAGTCTGCAATGCAAGGCCCTCTATATCAATGCTACCCCAAATACTGGTCCATGAACAGCTGCCAGTCCACAATGTGTTTCCAGGAAAGAAGGAAACAGTTGTCTTCAATTGGTACAAATATGGTGCCAATCCTTCACACATTGAGGGGGGGGGGGAAATCCTGCCAGTCTGCCTCTCAATTATTTAAGAAGCACTGTTCCATATGACTACCTTATGGTGAGTTTTAATGTGTGTGTTTGTACAGACATGTTTTGGTATCCATGTGATCCCTGCTATCAGGAGCTGGGATGTCCAGCTATAAAGGAATGGGTAGCTTTTGCCCTGTTACAGCATCTGACACTTTACATTTTTCAACAAGAATGAATTATATGAACAGGGACATTTTTGGTTAACTCAGAGTAAACCTAGAATCTTCCACAGTTTTAAAGTTGCCTTGGGAAGATAGAAGATGGAAGTTATATGTGAACTTTCTCTTCTCTATCTTGACGTTAGGCTGCTGGGAGGCAAAGTATCAGATACAGATTGCCTCTTTCTTATTCTCAAAGCTAATGATCAGATAAGGAAGGAGTGTCAATGTATTTTAACAGATTGCTTCTCCTCCCCAAAACCAGTTCTCTTTCTTCCATTTCTATATCATGCTATAAGTATGAGCAAGACAAAGACAGAACAGGAAAAAGTATGTTTTATGGTGTTAAAATCCCTATGCTAGCAACACTAGCTCATGAGGCAAAGATGATATCTATCAGACTCTCTTCTGTGCAATAAATACTGCATATCCAACTCTAGGATTCTATGATCCTATGTCCTACATCCCAATATTCTCCTCAAGAAGGTACATATGCACTAGGCACTTTAAATTGAAAATAGATTTTTCTTTAAAAATCCTGAATTCTCTTTATGAGATTGTTGTCTTTCTTTGCTCTTACCATCTTTTCTCTCACACACATCCTCCCCCCCTCAGTTCTTTTCTTTCTTTTTTTAATGTGAAGACATTTGACTGTATTGTTATAAAAGGGAATTTCTTATTAAAACCTTTTTCATATGCACGAATATCTGGCTCTAGAACTTTTGTGTCTTCTGAGCACTGAGGCAAGAAAATAAGAAAACACTTCCCCCCAAAAAGTGGGCTGAAGAAAGGTGTCCTTGGTATGAGGTGGAGGACTAAGCTCATGTGAAAAGC
>NC_056523.1:257112096-257114380 GCF_019175285.1 Sceloporus undulatus
GTCAACACTGATGTTTTGTAATGTAACACTGGCTGTGATGAGAAAACGGGTATTTTTATGAGGGGCAAGAGCCAACATCATGCAATTTCAACACTGGTCATAGTTTCATCCAATTTCTGTGAACAAAACCTATGAGCACATATCCCGACAACCCCCCCCCCCGCCCAATATTCTAGCAACACAACAACTTTTGATGCCTCACAAGGGACGGAGCACATCTTCAATGACCTGAGCCTCTGAGATCCAGTGACTGTAGCTTCCTGTGTGTTGTTTTATCTTGTTCAATCGTTTTAGTGAAAACAATTTTTAAAAAGTGTTTGTTTCTCTCCCCCCCCCCCAACTCCATCCTGACTTTTAGATAGATGGCAGGGCAGACATACTTAAATGGATCAAATAAAGAGGAATTTCTACCACCACAGAAAATTACACCTTATACAGGGCAGAAAGAGATTCAGCACTTCTATATGCTTTGTAGAAGTATATAGCTGCCTTGAGTCCTGCATGAGAAAGGCAGGTTATAAATTGGATAGATGGATGCAAAGATCAGGGATGTAGCCAAGGGGGGGTTCTTGGGGTCTGGACCCCCCCCCCTCCATTAGAAAAATGAATGGTGTGTGCTGCTGCGCCGCCGCACTCAAGCCCCATTATAATGGTGGCACTTAGTCTAGACCCCCCCCCTTCCTAAAATCCTAGCTACGTCCCTGCAAAGATGGATGGATGGATGGATGGATGGATGGATGTTCTCTATGGAAAATACATTTGGGGAGGTGACTGTCAAATTGGGAGGAAGTACAAGAAATCTTTAGTTTCTCCCAGAGTCTAATTTCCTTGGTTTTCAAAGCAGCCACTGTGGAGCTGTTAATCATTTTCACCCTCACAATATTGATAATTTTTGTGTGATATCTAACTGGCCAATTCGATATAACCTTATATGTTAATTTTCTCAAATCATCATAGGATACAGCTCTCATCCTCTGCCATCCTGTTTGCTGTTGAGGGCGATAGGAGATGCAGTGCCCACTGCCCAGCAGCATTCTGTGCAGAACTCCAGTAACAGAGAAAGGAGAATCACCCATCCAAAACAGTTCAAATGCCACCTGACTGTCAAAAGGATGATGAGATATTTCACTGCCTTTCTGGGATTACTTGAACAATTGACCACCAGAACAAATCCAAGTCATTGTGGCAAATGTAGAAACAGACAGAAGGAACCAAGACAATAGTCTCCACAGATGGCAGACTACACATGTCTTTAATATAAACAAAGGTGTTGCTTCCCCACTTTGCTCTTAAGCTGACAAGTGCGACAACTCAAATGGATGTTAATTACAACGTACACAAACCAGACAGTCCAAAGGGGCATGGGGTGAAGGGGGCATGTAGAAGAAGCATGGTTGTGCTTTTGTCACTCACACACCGATGTCATGTATGGGTGGAGCATCACCCGTGTGACTGTGTGGCCAATCAAAGGGGAGCCATGCAATGGGATGGCATCTGGGGAAATGTGGGAGGTTTCAAGTGGTATGTCTCTGCCACAGTGCACATGTATGGTGAGGAGGCAAGAAAAAAAATTACTTGATGCCATGCTGAGTGGTCGCCTCATACTTATTCAGCCCATCTCAGGTACAGGCCATGTGGGCAGCATGATTTTGACCCTCTTTTGGAAAAAGCAGGATCAGGCCCCTTTTTTCTGCCTGTCTATTCCAGCCCACAATTTCAAAACCAACAGTTATAACTTCACATTCCTGTCGCTTTATATAATCATTTTAAAAACACTTCCAATCCTCCTAATTCAATTAGTTATTTGTCCATTCTACAATTTTGTCTATCCATTCGTGCTTATTGGTAATTTATTTTTTCCCCAGTACCTAGCAAAAACTGTACTGGCGTATATTACCATACCTAGTAAAATCACCACCTTCTTTCTCTTTATCTTCAGTATCTATCAGGTTTATCAGAACAAACTCAGGCTCCGCTACTTTAAATCAAAAGATCCACTGCAGGCACTTTACCTATTTTGTAAAACCATTTTAAAAACTTTTTTGTAATTCCACCAAAAAAAAGATGGATCCTGGCAGTTTTTTCTACTTTCGCGCAAATGTCACTATTTATTTTACCAATTTATCTAGATTAATGCAGCAGTTATACATCATTTTATATAAATTTTTTCTGAGTTGAAATTTTGACCCCTTAGTCCAGATCCTTCACACTTGGCACATTTGTATATTATGTCCCATACCATAAGGCAATCCTTGTTATTAGTGTAGGGCAAAAATACAAAATA
>NC_056523.1:257114405-257139432 GCF_019175285.1 Sceloporus undulatus
GCCACCTGGTGGGATCGCAGATGGCGCTTTTAAAGGGGAATTCTTCCATTTTCATCATGGAAGCGTTCTCATCATAAGTGTTTTATAAAGGGCCCTTTTTAAATAACGATTTAATTCATTATTAAAAAGGGCCCTTTTTAAAAACACTTACGATAACGCTTCCATGACAAAAACGGAAGCGTTCCCCTTTAAAAGTGCCATCTGCAATCCCACCAGGAGGCTCCTGTCACAGATCGGTGACGCTGGGATGACGGGAGCAGAGCAGAAGATAAGGTGTCTAATAAACTCTTATGTACAAGGAAGAAAGAGGAAGAAAATATTCTAAGAATATTTTAAGGGTCCATTTTTATTTTAATAATATTCATACTTAATTGATTCATTAGGAGGGGCAGTACACACACACACACACACACACACACACACACAGAGCTCCTGGAAAATGTCCGTAGGAGCCATGAAATGTCTGAGGAGCCATGAAGACTGGAATATCCTCCATTCTATGATTCTATGATACAGGATCTCCAGTACACAGCCTAAATACTCTAAAGCAGTGATGGTGACATTTTTAGAGACTGAGTGCCCAAACACAGTGCCATTTCTGCACCAGGTATCACCTACTGCCGGGAAGGGGGAATTTCCATGGAGAGGGACTTCTGGCTTCTGGGGGGAGGAACCTCTGGGGGTGGGACTTCCAGGGGAAAACCCAAGGCACACTCTCTCAGCCTCAGCAATAGCAACCCCCCCCTTACAAAACTTGCCAAGAAAACTCCATGATAGTTTCACCTTAGTGTCGCCATAAGTCAGAACTGACTTGAAGGCACCACACACACAAGTCACGCTCTCTCAGAGGATGGCAATGATGAAGCTCCATGACAGTTTCATTTTAGGGTCACCAGGAATGACTTGAAGGCACGTCCACACACCCAAGGCCCATTCTCTCAGCCTGAGGCTAGCAATAGCAAAGCCCCCTCTGACGAAACTTACCTAGAAATCTCCATGACCATACGTCAGAAATGACTTGAAAGCACCACACACTCAAGTCACGCTCTCTCAGCCTCAAGGGATGGCAAGGACAACCCCCCCCTCTGCTCCTTCTCCCACCCTTTCATGTCTTTAATTAGCTCTGGGCGCCAGTTAAAGACATTGGACGGGGGCGGCGGGAGAACAATCATGCGCCTGCTCCTTCCCTTGCCCTCCTCTGCCTTTAACTGGCTTCGAGAAGAAATCTCTGCATGACAGAGAGGGCACATACACCATAGGTTTGCGACCACTGCCCTAAAGACACCTTTAGGGCGGAAAACTTCTGATTTTGGAAGCTAAGCAAGATTGGCCCTGGTTGATACTTGGATGAGAGGCTGCCAACAAATACTTAATACTGTAGGCCATATTTTTTAAAAAAGGAACTGGCAAAACCACTGATGAATATTCCTTGCCTAAGATAACCCTATGAAATGCTTGGGGTCATCATTAAATCAACAGGCCACATGAAAGCACACACACACGTATACATACATACACACAGCACATGGAAACTGGGTTACCCTGCACAAGTCACACTCACTCAACCTTAGAGCAAGGAAATAGCAACTCCCTTCGGAAAAATTATTGCCAAGAGATTGTCATATTTTATATTTTACTGTTGTCAACCGCCCGGATTGGTTTGCCAGAGGGCGGTATACAAATAATAATAATAATAATAATAATTCCCAATAAATTGGAAAGAACTTAAAGGTGCAAACTACAACAATGGCACATTATTAATTTTTGACTGATTGATGTTACTGCATGTGCAACTGAGATCTCTGGATAGAGGGCAAGACATAAATATTTCATTAAATAAATAAATAAATACACTCATACAGTTAGCCACATATTCCTTATCCACAGATTCAACATGCATGGATTGAAAACTGCTAAAAATATATATACATTCCAAAAACCAAACTTTGATCTTGCCATTTTATACAAAGGACACCATTTTACTTTACAGTATTTGATGGGACCCACTGTATCTACACTCAGACTTGCCTGCCAGCTGCTAGATTACTGAGTGGCATACCAGGAGAAAGACATGGCAGATATAGTAGGTGACAATAGTAGAGACACTAGGGAGTGCAGTCCACATTGGGTGAAACCCCATGAGGGGGTGGCACCCAGTTGGACCCTCCTGCCACTGTGCCCCTTGAGGCTTGCCACGGAGGCCTCTTTATGTGGAGACCTCTGCCACCACAGCAAAGGAATAGGCCAAGCAACCCTCTCCTGGCTTGCTGTGGCAGCCTCCTCACAAGGCCTCTACCATCATAGCAAAGGACTGGGCCAAACAACCCTCTCCCAGCTTAAGGCCTAACTCTGCCACAGCAAAGGAACAACCCTAGCGACCATCTCCTGGCTTGCAGCAGACACATCCTCATGAGGAGACCTCTGCCACTGCAACAAAGGAGAGGGCCCAGCATGCCTTTTCAGCTGCTGCCCATCCCTGGCAGCACACACACACACACACCATGTGATACCAGGAGGTGGGACACAATTTGGGAGACTAATTCTGGCTTCTGGACAGGAAGGGAGGTGCCATTCCAGACTCAGAGGAGTGAAAATGTCAAATAACTGCCGAGTTTGGTGAATGCAATCTTACAAATAGTTCTCAACTGTCATCACACCATATAACATGACAATAATTAAATACTCCATTATGTACAGAAGTGCTTATTTTTTTTTAAAAAAATAATTTTTTTGGCTTCAACTAGTCATATCTTAAGAAACACAGGTGTTGTTAGGTTTTTTTAAGTGAAGAAAAGTAAATTCAAAAAGACAGGACAACCATTAATGTTTTAACTGTCAGTATCTCTGTGACTGTGAGAGTGTTTTCAAACTACTCTGCACTGGAGTGGTTCTGGATATTTCTTCAAAATTCCCGTAGAATCATAAATCAGTTATATTCAGGCAAGAAGACTGCTATTGGAGAACGTGAAGGATCATTCTAATTATTTGAATAAGTAATTCTAGCCCATCTGGACAAAACAGGCATCATGTCTATGGTTGGCACTACGAGTTCTTTATCCAGAAATTTATCTACCTTTAAGACATTCTGAAGTACATTGTGAAATAGTTTTAAAAAACACTTTGCATGCCCTGAAAACAAATGCAAGGAATGCAGTGAAAGCACATTCAAACTATTCTCCCCATGTTTTAAATTAGATTATGGTCCAATTCATTTAAAGGCATCAGATTGGGATGGGCTGTTTTAAAATGTGTTTTTAGAGTGAACTGCAACTGCTAGCAAAAGTCATCTTCCCAACAATCTAAACAAAATAAACCACAACAGAGGTGCTCACCTGACATTTTTAGTTCCAACAGGATGTGACAGAGCAGCATCTGCTAAGACAGTGACCCAAAATAACTACGCTGCCAGCCCTGGAGGAAACTTGATCACATGTATCAATGTAGAGTAGTACTGTCCAATTATCAAGTTTGATGCTACTTTAAATACTTCACTAAAGTCTCTAAACATTGACTATGAAAGCCAGAACATTGAAGTCAGTCTTTCTCATTTCAAAATAAAAACAAATCTCCACAGTAAAAAACAAAACAAAAAACATTTAACTGTATTTGCACAAACACTGGTGACCACTGGTGAGGGTCACTAGATGCAGGTTCAGACTTTCTTCTTTGAGAGACAGTGGGGAAAACCTTAACAGGTGACTGGGTGCCTTAGCCGGTTTAGACATTATAAACATGGAAAGTACTTCTACTATATGGGGAAAGCGCTGTGTATTATATTATTATTAAAACTTGTATATTATATAGCGCTGTGAAATTTACACAGGCACTGCTACATCAAAATCTATTAATTAGACTGCGTTCCCTGACCTCTCCATGCTTACACAATCTGAAGAAGACACAGACACAAAAGGAGACATGGGGCAATGGTTTGAGGGAAGGGGATTAGGTCTCCAGCATTCTTCTGCATCCCTCTGAAAGGGCCTGGACCATGGAGCGATGGACAGAATGGAGGGATCTGTACTTTAAGGACAGGACTAGATCTGTGCGCGTAGAGAGAAGACCGTGTGCCGAAAGAATCGGCATACCGGGGACTCATAGACTTAGACGGACCCACAATAGTCAGTAGGCCAGGCATTGGAGTTGGCTATGCCATTTGGGGAGGGGCGCCGTTCCTTTACGCGGAGAGGCCTGATGGGAGTTGCGCATACCTTTCTCTTCTCTCCACCTGAGATGGACCAAGATGGAGTTGGATACCCTGCTTTGGGCGCGAGGGGCGCAGTTCCTTTCTGCTCCCCCTCAGAGTCCAAGCGATGAGGTGGATTACCTGTGTTGGGACTGTGCGCAGTTTTCCTGTTCTCTCCCCCTCCGAGTCCAAGATGGAGGGGATACCTTTGGGGAGGGCGCAGTTCCTTTCTCTCCCCCTCAGAGTCCAAGATGGAGGTGGATACCTTTGGGGAGGGCGCAGTTCATCATCACTACATGGAAGTCACCTGTTGCAGATGTTCTTGTTCCAGATTTCTGGCATCAAGAAGTTTGGCCTACATAGGGATGGGGATCAATCCCCCCCACCCCCGTAACACAGCATCCACTTGTTTTTGTGTGTGTGTGTGTGTGTGTGTGTGTGTGTGTGTGCGCCTTCAAGTAATTTCTGACTTATAGTGACCCTAAAGCAAACCTATCATGGGTTTTCTTGGCATGATTTGTCCACAGGGGACAAATTGAGAGAGCATGGCTTGCCTAAGGTCACCCAGTGGGTTGCCATGCCCAAGCAGGGATTCAAATCCTAAACTCCAGAGTCATAGTCCAATGTTCAAACCACTGCACTATACTGGCTCACGCACCCATTCATCCACATTCATCATTTTTCCCAGGTGCATATTGGCCAAATTGGTGACTAATATGGCATTTTCAGGTATTTTCTTATGTAGTTTTCAGGCTAAAATTGTCTCCCCCCCCCCCAACACACTTTTAATAAAATTGGATCCTGGAAACACAAATTAAGACCTGGGGATCCTTGTTGCTGACACCTCCAGTTTTCTCCAGGCTTACCGGATGATGATCTAAAGTTCCCTTCCCCACTATTATGTGCCATAAACATTTGATCCATTCAAGGTTTTTGTGAGAACTCATAGAATATAGAGTTGAAGAGACCCAAGAGCCATCAGAGCCACCATGCAGGAAATCTCAATCAAAGCATTCCTGACAATGGCCATCCAGCCTCTGCATAAAGACCTCCAAAGAAAAGACTCCACCACACTCCGAGGGAGTGTGTTCCACTGTTGAAACAGCCCTACTGTCAGGAAGTTCCTCCTAATGTTGAGGTGTGGAATCTCTTTTCCTGCAGCTTGCATCCATTGCTCTGGGTCCCGGGAGCAGCAGAAAACAAGCTTGCTCCTCCTCAATGATGACATCCTCAAATAATTAAACGGCTTCATATCACCTCTCACCTTCTTTTCTTCAGGCATAACATCCCCAGCTCCCTAAGTTGTTTCTATAGGACATGGTGTGTCCAGACCCTTCACCATTTTAGTCACCCTCCTTTGGACACACTCCAGTTTCTCAATGTCCTTTTTGAATTGTGGTGCCCAGAACTGGACACATATTCCAGGTGGGGCCTGACCAAAGCAGATTAATAAGGCCTATTACTTCTCTTGATTGGACACTATACTTTATTGATGCAGCCTAAAATTGCATTGGCCTTTTTAGTGCCGCATCACACGTGGACGCATGTTCAATTTTGTGGTCTACGTGGACGCCTAGATCCCTTTCACATGTGTTTCATGCAGCCAGGTGTCCCCCATCCTATATCTGCATTTCATTTCTTTCGCCCTATGCAGTACCTTCATTCGCCCTGTTGAAGTTCATTTTGTTAGCTTTGGCCCAGCTTTCAGTCTATTTCAGGTCATTTTGAATTTTGATCCTGGTCCTCTGGGGTTTTAGCTATCCTCCTAATTTGGTGTCATCTGCAAATTTGATAGGTGTGCCCCACATTCTGTCAATCCAAGTCATGGATAAAGATGTTGAAAACCACACAACAATGAACAACAAAACTTCAGATTCCTACTCCTGATGCTTTATTATTCTAACAACTCACCACTCCTAAGAAAACAAACAAATCATAAAACACTCCCAGACCTCAACAGGTATACAAAAAATAGAGATGGCTTTTTCCTTCTTCACACTTACCTAAGGGCAATGACGAATACTATTTTGACCCTTTCCTCCATAGTGCCTTTAAACACCACAGGTACACCAGCAACACATGGGAGTACAGTGTGCCTCGGGATACAAATGCGGGTTACAACTTTCCGGGATACGAAAAAGTTGGATGGCAAACGTTTCGGGTTAGAAATATTTTTCGGTTACAAATCATTTCGGCGCGAATTCAAATGCTGCAAAGTGCACATAGGCTTTCCGGCTACGAAAAAGTGTTCGGGTTAACGATTTTTCGGGTTACGAAAGGATGGCGGAACGATTAATCTCGTAACCCGAGGCACCACTGTATCTGACTTAACCCCCCACCCAAATAAAACCCCACTCCTGCACAAACATCGAAGGGAAACTAAAAAATCAATTGCTTCAGCTCCGTATGTTCTAAGAAAAGCAGTGAGCATTGTGGTTTGAAACCACTGCTAGTGTTTGTCAACAAGGTGCACCAAGAAAAATGTCCTGTGCTTAGGTAAGTGTTATGTAACTGATCCTAAGTACAAAACAGTGCAAATTAGATCCCAATAATAAAAGCATGAAACGTTTACAAACTACATCTGTGTCCGGCTTAACAGCTACAAATATAATCAACAGGTTAAATCCCTTGCAACTCAGTTTTCAAATTCCTTGGATATGGCTCAGCTACAGCTATGTGAAGGGTTTATGAGGATCACTGTATAGAATGCTGACGGGATAAAGTATTTTACTACCATACAATGAACAAGAAAAAAAGAGAGGAAGTAAAAATAGGACTGTCAATGAATCCAACTTTCTTCATTAAAGATTTAACACAACAATAGAGCCTAATGAGGTTTATTTTTCTCCTCTTCAATTTAAATTAAGTACTTAGTTCATGTTAATATCTTGGAGACAGAGATCATCTGGAAGATATCATCCCAGCAAGTTGAAAGCTGATATTTTAACACTCTAGTCCACAGCTTCTACTAAACACTCTTGGCTGAGGTGGCCAAACCAACAAGAGCCATCCACTAGACAAATTTTTGCACCCCTTTGTTAGTCCCTCCCTCCCACTCACATTTTGTTCATTCATGCTTGTAAGAGTACCTTGTCTAGCCCACATTTTACAAGCTTTGTTTAATACTCTTTGTTAACCTTTGGTTTCGGTGCTGATTTGAAATGCGTTGGGGGGTGGGGTTGGGCAAGGGGTGCGGGTCGTGTGGACTTGTGGAGAGTTGCTGAGGGGCTCGCGGAGGGGTGGGTAGGTGGGTGTGTGCGTGGGCAGATGTGATGCAGAAGTGATGAAACACCTTGCGGCGCAATGGACTGGGGTCGGCGGCGCGGTGGAGGCGTGTTGGTTGGGGCGGCGCGGGGTGGTGTTAGAGGGTGGAGGGGAGCAGTGGGGGGGACGTCAGCTAAGATAATGGTTGTGGTGTCTGAGTGTGTGTGTGTGCGGGACACAGTGTGCTTGTTGGGTCTGTTTGTATCTGGAGAGTATGGTGGTGGAGGGGGTTTGGTGGATGGGGCTGGGGGGGGGGTGGTGTTTTGTTGTTTGAGATGGGCGGCGTGGTGTGTGTGTGGGGGGGATGGGAAATGAGATGGAGTAGTTCTGTGGCTATGTATTGTAGCATGAGAAGAGATAGATTTTTGTGTTCATGTCTGAGAGAACCATGATCAGAGGCCAGCACCAGCGGGTCTGTGCTAAGTCAGGTAGAATTTGTGGTATTAGCATGGTGTCTAATCTTTTTGTTGAGATCGTGTTCTGGTTCTAGGGTGGAAGCACAGATGCACTAAGGTAAGCCAGGGAAAAATTAACAGAGAGGCGAGATCATTTATTTTCAGTGCAAGATCAGGCTGCTGCAGGGGGGTGTTCAACGTGTGGCCAACTACATGCGTGGTCAGTTCCGTCAAATGTACCAAGAGGTCGATGGAATCCCAAGTATAACATAGTAGTGGCCCCCATGTTGTTGATGCGGGTAAGAGACCCCTCATCATACCAAAATCGTGTGGATGCTGAAGGGTCCCGTGTGTGAAATACATTGGGTGTAATTGAATGGTGGGTTCCCTTATTAAAATAGTAGAATCAATACTTCTGTTTTAGAAGTGTGTTGTGTGTAGTGTGTATATACGCACACACACATGTCAAACCATGGATTTGGGAAACCGAGTGGATAGAAGTCCATGAATATGAAGGGCCGGCCTGTAAACTGCCAAAGACTAACGAGGTGACCAGGAGGGGGACTGATAAGCTGAATGGAATGCGGAGTGGGTTTCCAATTAGGTAGCAAATTAATGAGAGTTTCCGTTGTTGTAAGAGCAAAGTATGATTAGATTTGTGAGATTCACCATAAACTGACGCAACATGAAGGCACACAGGACACACAATGTAAGCAGACCATCTTTAGATAGAAACACTAAGTTAGTACAGTACAGATAGAATATACATTTTTTTAAAAAAGAAAAGTGTACCTTCCATCATTCAGTATCAAGTGCACACTGGATTTTGATGTTTAACTGACAGAAAACTTTATAACCATAGGTGCAAAAGAAATAAAATTGGAAATATTCAGAGAGATAAAATAACAGAGAGCTGCAAAGAGAGACTGCACGTGCCGATCCCAAGTATCAACAATTGGATTCATAAGAGGAATTCTTATGCTGGTCTACTGTCGGATCCACCGGCCACTAAACGACAGGAGACATGACTATCCAGAATGAGAAGTGCTGAATGAAGCAATTTAATCATCAGAGACAGATGCACTGATTATTTTCTAGAAGTAAATATTTCACTATAGGACAAGATGACCAGGATACAGTTTAAAAACCTCTTGTACACATTTTCACAGCAATTGCTAATTTGCACAGCTCACAGCAGCCTCACTGATGTCAGGCCAAATGTTTTAGTGCACAATCCCATATGCTCAGCCAGCCGACGCCCACATAGGGGCTGGCACTTCAAATGTCGCTGGTAAACTGGGACCCTCAGCCATGTATGTAAACACATAGTGGGGTGGCCACAAACGATACAGAAGCACTTGTAGGTAACCATGTAAATTCCACTATTTTCCGCGAGTACTGAGGCAGAACATAATTTGTGCTGCTCCAGGTCCTTTTCTTCTCCACATGGTACAGAGACATAATAGGCTACAACAGCAAGAGAGACGTCTTGCTGGAAGCTTATCTGCCAGCCCGAAGGAAGCAACATTTTGCAGGCATCTTTAACAGGCTGCTGACTCTGATCTAAAATTGATCTAAGTTCTTTTAAACAGGAAAACGAGAAGCATAGAGAGGTCTGCTCCTTTCTTTAATAGTGAACAGCACAGGGACTGTGACAGGAAAGTGCAGGACAATGGTGAGAGCAAGCCTGCAAGAAGTCCTTCTCCACCCATTATATAATGAAGTAGGACCCTATCTTCTTCCAATCTGCGTTACCAAAGAAAAACATAAGGGATGTACAGAATCAACACTGTACCTCATGTGGTGTGGTGTAGATTTAAAGATGAACCTTGGATCGCTGAGAAACCAAAATGTTGTGTTCACCATTATGATTTATGGAAAAGGAGGAAGCCAAGCCCGTGCAGCCAAGAACCATCTTGTTATTCAACTTTGCACCATTTTTGTCCAATGGTAATGATTCACAGCTTTGACTTCCCCTTGCAGTTGTAATTCCTCCACTGTATATATGGCAAAATCTTATGCACTATCTAATCAGTCACACAGTTAACTTGCTTGAACAGGCAATGAGACACATTTTTCACAAAAGTTAGTAGGAGTAGCCACAGGTCGGCTGTGACTATTATTGTGGGTTTTAAAGAGAGAACCAGTAGAGCCTGGGTGCTGCAGCCTCCAATCCGGCCCTATTAGTTACCACTAGATTCTTGCCTAATTTTGACCTGTATAGGGAAGTACCATCCAAACAGCTAAACTAGAGTTTTTATAAAAGATATGTCAAGTAGCCCCAAGAAGGAACACCTCTGGAGTGTGCAATGCAATGCTACCTGGCAATGCCATGCTAGATGTGCATCTAGCATGGCAATACAAAATAAAGGATGTTTTGATAGTCCTAAAGTTCAAGCTATCAATTTGGTTCCCCTCGGACGTTCCGGACCTCATCTCTCAATGCCAATCAAAGCTGCCTAGGGCTGAGTTGAGATTTGCTGAAGTTCAGAGTATTGGCTGGAGGACAAAGTTGATAACCACTGTTGCAAAAAGGTTCTCTTACAGCAAAAGCCACAGTGACAAAAAAACACCAAAAACAGTCATAACGTTTATCATGCAGTCTTTTTTCTTTAGGTCTGTAAAAATACATCTCAGCAGTATTGTATTATGCTGTTGAGCCACACCCATTGCTGAGGGAAACAAAACCTCAACATGAAAGCTGCACCACATCTTCAGAGTGATGTTGTGTCCCAAATAATGCCCTTCCCCTAGTGCGATTTAGAGACAAGAAGGACATGGCCCACACACCTCATGTCTTGCCCACTTACCTCTCAAACTTTGGTACTACTGCAAAGAGTAAATGTTAAATCCTTTAAATTAAAAAGATTTTTTAAATTTTTTTAAAAATCTTTTTTACATTTTAAATGCTAGAATCATATACATTACAGACTAAATTTAAGACCAGAGGTAACTCAAGGAGCCTCTGCAGGTTTTATATTATTTTTATTATATTTTTAAAAAGCCATCTCGCATATCTCTTACATGTTTACATTGGCAATAACCAAGAACCCAGCTGAGGACAGGCACATGCTTACAAACAGGTGCAGTCCACTCCCCTCTACTTCCTTTTCTCCATTCCAAATTCCAAACACTGTATCTGTGACCTGAAGGCATTCCTTGCCTGAAGTGTATCTGAGCTCCCAGAGACATTCTGACTATCACTCAAAGATTACCTGCTCTCACAGAACAAGATGTAGTACCACACTTCATTGCCCAAGGGAAGCTGTTTCTAGGAGGAACAAACAGAACACATAACAGGTCATCAACCTGTCTAACATACAATCCTAAACATCCCCCCCTTCCAAAATAAGATCTACAGGCTATTAGTACTTCCTCACTATTTTTTGCTGAAAACCACAGAATATTGGGTTCTTAAACATTTGTTGTTGTTGTGGTGCCTTCAAGTCATTTCCAACTTATGGAGACCTTAAGGCAAATCTATCATGGGGTTTTCTTGGCAAGGTTCAGAGGAACGTTTGCCTTTGCCTTCCCAGGGTGGTTAACATTTCTTTTCTCCTCCCATCCTGTCCCTAGAGGGGTGTGTGTGGTGTGTGTGTGGGTGTGTGTGTGTGTGTATACATAGGCCTTGAAGTTGGCCTGCCAATTTATGGTAACACCCATAAATTTCATAGGGCTTTCTTAGGGAAGAAATAGTCCAAGGTAGTTTTGGCCAGTTCCTCTTCTGAAATATAGCTACACCACCTGGTAATCCTTGGGACTCCCCTCCAAGCACTCACCAGGGCTGACCCGTGCTTAGCTCCCAAGATCAGCCAGGACCTGGTGCCTAAGGCAGTGCAACCAGATAAAGACAGGTATAAATAATAAACATTAACACTGAATGCAAGGCCAGTCTCTCCCAACCTGGATTAAATTTTAATTTCCTTCCCTCACAACCTGGATTAAATTTTAATGGTATTGGCATCCTTTTCAAGATTCAAGGATCTTTCTAACAGGCTGTCCCCCTGCATCTTTCTCACAGAAGGTGTGGGGGGAAAAGACAAAGTCCTTCCCTCCTCCTTGGCTGCAATCTGCACTGCAGGTCGTTTTGGAATCCCACTTTAAACACCGCCAGGCTCCATGCGTCGTGGAATGGCAAAGTCGTGGTGGCTCAGCAAACTACCTTCCCAGAATTCCAGAGCATGGAGCCGTGGCGGTTAAAGTGGGACCAACTGGATTATTCTGCATGCGGATGCAGCCTTTAGCCAAGTCAGGGAAGGCCTTTTTAAACATCCAAGAAGAGCCATGTGGAAGGTTGAAAAGCTTGCCTTAAGCTCTCTCCTTCAACCATGAGAGAGCACCAGTGAACCCAGCTCTTTGCCAGTGCAAGGCCTCCACACAAAGGGATTGTTGGGCCAGATTTAAATAAAAGAAGGTGGAGAAGGGCTCCTATGGGGCTGGGAAGGAGATTTCTTTATGTCTCCTCATGGAAGCAGGTGGACAATTCCTCTCACACCGTTTGCAGAGGCTTTGGAGACTGCCCAAGTGAAAGGCAGGCGGGAGGGCCAGGCAAAGAAGGCATGAAAATCCAAATCCACCGCAGTCCTGCTAAAAGATACAATACACACCAAACACACACACACACACACACAGGCCTTCCCCACCCCACAACCACAAGGTGACCAGGTTCCTCCCACAAAGGAGAGCAAAAATGGAGGGCCAGGACCAAACCCAAAGCTAAAAACAAAACACAAAACCCCCCTCCTAAACTATAGACCATGCTTCATCTTAAGGCATGCTGAAAAGGGGGGAATCCTGTGGGCATTTCGGAAGGCGAAAGTGAGGAGGACAGGTGCTGTAGAAGGAAGAGTTGCACAAATCTGTCCATTATGGGGGATAGAGGGAGAGATGAAGCCTGGCCTCCATCCAAATGGTTGGGGAAGAAGAAGAATAGAGACCCCATTTCAGCCTCCTCTGCAGTCTGCTCGCCTGTGGAATGGCTCAGGCTGAAAGCCCCAGAAGGCATCGCTTCCCCACCCTCCCAGCTTCTCTTTTGGGGCTGCTGCTTCTTCCCCTTTTCCTTTCTTTTTGGCAAACCCCCCCCCCCCCAGTCCCAGCCTCACTTCTGTTTCCGAGGGCTGATCAGATTGTGCCCCCGAGGCGACTCGGCTCCCCATCTCCCCTTCCTCCTCCTCTCCTCCCGCCTTAGCCAACCCAGGCTGGAAAGCCAGCCGAAGCTGGGAGGGGAAGACAGGACCCCCGCCTCCCAAAGGGAAATGGAGGAACCGGGGACACGTCCTCTTTCCCAGGACCTGTCCTCCATCCCAACCTGCTGCTCCAGGAAGGGACTGCAATCTGTCCTCCATCTTGAGCCGGGCCAAGTAAAGCATCCATTGAGGCTTCTAGGCAGTGAGGGCTTGCTAGCTTTTGCATTTGGTCAAGTCCTACATATTTTTTTCCTCACCACCAACGTCCTCCATTTTGAGTATAACTAGGACAGGCCTTTCTTTTTTACATTTCCTAGGAGTGCGTTTAGTTTGTATTGAAACACGTCCGACATATGTTTTGTCTTCGACAAAGTATAAGTAAGAAGCATGGCGTTTACATTTCTAGTGACTGCTTTTACCTCACATTTGGTCAGGTCCTACATATATGTTTCCTTCAGCGTCCTCCATTTGTGAGGATAAGAAGCATTCACTTGGCATTTCTATGACTTACATTGGGTCACGTCCTACATAGATCTTTTATCTTTCCTTTTGAGCCCGTCTAAGAAGAAGCCTGCTTTCCATTGCATGAGTACTTTGGAGCTTTGGTCGGGTCCTCCATGTCCCCCCCTCCCCTGGAAATGTCCTCCTGAACCGGGATCCGTTTTTGGGGGGACCAGAGAGGTCCCTCATGTCCAGGTGGGGAAAATGGAGGACATGGCCAAAATCAAGTTTAAAAAACCAACCTTACAGAAATCAATCCATGCTCTGAATCCAGACGTTTTCGAAATTCCCTCCTCCTGATGCCGTGGAGGCAGGAGGCTGAATTGGAGGCAGGAGGTCCGGGAAAAGGAGGACCTGCCCCCCATCCCTTGCAGCAGTACAAAACGGGCCCCCCAGCAACCCCCCCCAGGACCCTCCTACCTGCTCTTTGCTGCTGCGTCCGCCACTTCTTGTCCTTGTGTAAAGAAAAGGGAAGAAAGGAGGGCTCTGAGGAAAGGAGCTGGCTCTGCCAACAATGTGGGGTTGCCCTCGCACTAGTTATGGCGGCCAAGGCGAGGGGAGGCCAAGCCAGACTCACAACACACACACACACCCCACACACACAGAGGCCTCCACGCCCTTCCAAAGGGAGGGAAGGGGCTGGCCACTGGCTGGTCTTTTCCAAAGGGGTTTCAGAAGAGCCTGCTCTTCTGTGGGAAAGGGAGGCTGGCTGGAGGAGAGGAGGGGTGGGCCAAGCCCCAACTGGGGGGTTCCCAGGGGGTCCAAGGCCCCTCCGGAGGGAAAGCTCTCCTCCCCTTTTGTTGGCTCCCTCCACCGATGGCAACTGCAGATGCAGAAGCTAGCCTCAGCTTGCTTGCCCACCACCAGGCAAAAAAGGGAAACTACTACAACACACAAACACAGAGAGAGAGAGACACACACAGAATTGCGCCAGAGCTGTTTATTGTGCCCACGTGGTTTGAGGGTGTTGTTGCTGCTCCTCCTGGAGGCTTTCTGGAAGCAGAAGGGAAAAAAATGCCTTTAAAGGCGTCCACACTGACACCGCTTTGACTGCCCCAGCTCAAGGCTGTGGGATTCTGGGGATGCTGCTTTGTTGTGGCCGGGCATTCCATAGCATCCAGTGCATGGCAGTTAATTGGTAACATTCAGAGGTAGCCGTGTTGGCCATTTAATAAATACAACAAAACTCCATTATTGATACCTTTTATCAGCCAACCAAAAGGCACACGATACTGTGTTGCAAGCTGTTCAGAGCTCCACAGGCTTCTTCTTCATCAGGCAAGATGTTACAACCAAACAGGAGGGGGAAAACAATTGTCAAACTGGATTAACAAGTACTCAACTATGAAATTGACCTCATGTATACATCAGGGGCATGTTTTGGAGCCCCAAAATTGGGATTTTGCTAGTGACCCATGGATAAGTCGAGGGTAAAACCTAGGGCATATAGCAAAGGATCTAAAGGATGAAGCAAGCAAAACCATGTCAAAGAACTTACAAAAACTCCAGCAGGCATAACTCTTTCTGCTCACTCTTGAAGGCTGGAGGGATAAGAAGTTAGAGGGGCTCAGTGCTTCCAGGACAGATTATACTCCCTGTTTTTCACCCAGGGATGGTTCTTCCGTTCTTTTAAAAAAGGGCTAGATTCAGCACTTACATGGACCTGTGGATAACTCAGGGGGTTTTTTGGTCAATTTTTTTGACCTAAATTTTTAGACTTATACATGAGTAGATACAGTATTTCTGCCTGCAGATGCAGCCTCAGGCCCTCCCTCTGTTTGTTCATGCTAAAGAACACAAGGAGAGAACGAGGGCCTGAATCCCAGTTTTGGTCAAAGCATGGTTGTTGTTGTTGTTCATTTGAGCCTTGGCCTTGTTTCCAACCTATGGTGACCCTACATAGTGAGGTCCTGGGAAGGGCTGTGAGCATCCCCGTGCCCCCCTCCATTTTGGGGCTCATGCTCAAGGCACCTTTGGAAAGTTAATGTCGGTTTAACAGACCTCACCTCACACCGCCTACTGTGAAGATCCTTTAGTCAAACTTTAGGTCCAAAACACACACTGGCTGAAATAATCCAGTTTGGGACCACTTTAACTGCCTGACTCCATGCTAGGGAATTCTAGGAACGTAGTTTTGTGAGGTATTTACCCTTCTTTGTCAGAGAGCTCTGGCAACACAATAAACTACAATTCCCAGGATTCTCTAGCACTGAGCCAGGGCGTGAAAGCAGTCTCAAACGGGATTATTTCTGCAGTGTGGTTTTTGGACCACAGTAGTTTATTCCATGTTAGGGTTGAGATCCCGCACCATTCCTATGCCTGTTAGCATCTGTGGCACTTTACAGAGCGCCCAAAAAGGGCGCTCTGGCCAGCACTCAGTATTTGCTGCGTGAAGGAGCTGCAGTGGAACAAACTGCACGGCCTGCCACACAGCCAAAGAACCTGCAAAAAACAGGTCTTCTTGTGGCACAATTGTGACACAGTAAGACGCCAATGGTGCACTTGCGGCGTTGTAACTGCACGCAATGTGTGGATTGCCTAAGCGGCCGTCACTTCAAAATGGTGGTGCCAAGTGTATGGTGCCACCATTTTTGATGTTCCCAGTACGTACTAGGGGTGGAGCTGATTGGAAACTGTGTCCCTCGGCCACCCCTAGTACGTTACTGGGGGCGGAGCAAAGGCCACCGTCTGTAACGGGCCTGTGTGATAGGCTGAAAATTCAGTGCCTATATGTTTCCCCAGCACTGAGATCACAACTTTGAAAAGTTTGGGGGATGGCAACTGCTCATGCTGGCTGGAAGAACATGGGAATTGGAGTAGGAAGGAGACTTTTCCAGATTCTCTCTGAAGGCCTATGCAAGCCACTGACAATTGGTGCGGCCAATATTGAACTGGGAGAACCAGAGCCAGAGTTTTAAGGTGTGGGATGGTTGATTTCAAGTGAACATTAGAAGGGAACTTCTTGGATGGTAAGAGTGGCGTTGACAAGGGAACCAAGGGACCTACTTTCTCGTGTGATATCTTCAAAAAGAGGCTAGGCAGATGTATGCGGGATGGTTCTAGTCGAGCTGGATTCCTTGCATGGGTGGGTTGGACTTAGTGGCTGTCGGTGGGAACCCTGTCTAACACCTTTCTTTCTGATTCTATTACCTGTTAACAGACGGCCAAAATAAGCTGCCTCGGGTCCTGCTTTGGAGGTATGCTGTTTAATGATGCAGCATCCTAAGAAGTCCGGAAGCTGCACACCGAGGCTGCACTCCAGTTCTTAGGAATGGAGTTTGGCTTTGGTGCGACCTCCGGACTCTTAGGACCCATGCATCATTTAAACACATTCCCCAAAGAGACCCGAAGCAGCTTTATTTTGGCATCTGTAACAGGAGACTGGTGTTGGGAATGGACAAAGAACAGCTTAGAAAACTGTTTTTGTGGACCCTTGAACCATCCAGAGTGATCAAGAATCCCCCTTTTCTAGCCAAAAAGGATGAATTGCTTCTCCTGAAAGCCTCCAAAAGCAGAGATTCATTTATTAAATAGCCCCTCCCCACATACATTTTTCAGCAGCACGCACTACAAATTATCATTTTTCAAAACTGTAAAATGCCCAGCATGATGTTGGGAAGGAGAAAATTGATATTCCCAGTTTCCCACAGTTGCTCACTCCTGGTACAGTTGGGAAACCTGCTGTTAATGGATTTGTTGTTCTCTAATCTTTTTTCAAGGGTTCCAAGTCCTGCTTTCTTTTGTGGCACTAAACATACGGGTACCTTGTATAAGTTTGCCAGGCACTGTTCTTTCAGTCTCTCAACAACATTGTAGGTTGTTGCACTTAGAAGGGGTTGTCACTCAAGGGCAACTAGGACACTCTAAAGCTCAGTTTGGGATATGATGCTGCACTTCTATGAGATTACTCGTGCAGTGGCTGTCAACTAGTTGTTTTCTCAACATATGTACATTGCCCTTAGTTACATGCTATACTAGATGTTGACTCATCTTTTTTTACCCAGCCTCACTTCTTTTTCTCCCAAGCACTTCAGAAAGAAACAGTTAACTGATGCTAAAGCCAGCCTCACTTGTGTGCAGCTGCTGGTAAATTGTATATAGAGTCAAGTGAATGATTATTAGACTGTGTCAGTTGAGGACAATTGAACATTTATTAGTATAGCAGATGGGGTTGGTTGTAATGTCCAAGGAACATGAACCGTGGGGATAATTGCCATCATAAATAAGGTTGACCTCAGTAGGGTTTGTTTGTTTGTTGTTTGTTTGTTTGTTTTTGCCCACTGCAACTCTGTCTTAATTGTATTTGTCACTGTCTTGTACTAAACTCTCTCACCCACTTGTACAGGTCTCTATCATTGCTTCTATTACTTTGTCCAGTGAATGAAATATGGGCATTTTGCTCAAAATTCAAAACTCATATGTGTGTTTTGAGATAATTGTATAGATCGTCCACATGAAGAGAACATTAAAAAAAACAAAAGAGGGAACAGTTGATATCCTTTCCCCCCCCTTTCCTGACCTGTAGATATGACAGTCTGAAAACAAACTACTACTGTCGGAAAACCTGAGAGAGACAATGAGTGGGGTGCAGCCATTTGAACATCTGCATTTATGAGGCAGAGACTTTTGCTGAGTCACTGATGGAGGCTATTGATTAAACATCATGCTCTTGTTTGCAGGACCAGTGACAGTGATTTTGTTTGCATATAGATTACTTAATGGCTGACAGATATATTATACGAAGCTAGTCTCTTTTTTTTCTCCTGACTACGCAGAAGGAAAAGCAGCATTAGTGATGGCTAATCATGAACTGGTTTTAGTAATGTTTGAAAAAACAATTGTGTGTGCATGCCTTCAATCACCTGTCAAGTGTATAGGCACAGGTTTTCTTAGGCAAGGAATACGCAAGGTGGTTTTCCATGGCCTTCTCTGGAATAGTCTTTGTTGTTGTGTTGTTGATTGTTGTAATGCGCTTCAAGTCATTTTTCCGACTTAGGTGACCCTAAGGCGAATGGGGTTTTCTTGGCCAGTTTTCTCCAGAAGGAGCGTGCCATTGCCACCCTCTGAGGAGGAGAGTGACTTGGCCAAGGTCACCCAGTGGTGTTCCCAGTAGCTGAACTGGGAATTTGAACCCTGGTCTGTTCAATGCTCAAACCCAAGCTGGCTCCAGTAGAATATAGTCTACTGCACATTATAGTTACATTTACCAGTCCCCTACTCAAAGAACTAACCAGGCCTGACCCTGGCTTAGCTTCCAAGATCAGGTGGGATTTGGTGCCTTGTACTCCCATTTAAACACATGGCATGAATTTACATTCCAAAGTTCTATGTAAATTTTCTCTGAGAGATGGGGACCAGATATGTATAGCATTCAACTGAGTTAGAAATAAATTGTGATTTCCATTCCATATAAAATCAATCTCAAATTGGGCCAACTAAAACAACATTGAGCAATTCCAAAGGTATTTAGGAAGTACCTACAAAAAAGAGATAGCAGACTAAAAGAGAGCACTTCAGCTTTTGTTGATTTGTTATGCGCTTCTATTTACTAATTCTTCTCTTCAAATCTGGTGCATGGATGAACAGTGTCATTAATATGCAGGTATGTTCGCCAGTTCTGCACAAAATGAAAACTGGAGAGAATGTTATTTCCTTTCCAATATAGCTACACACAGACTTCAGGGTCTGGCTGATCCATTTATATAATAAGATTAATATAATAGTATTTATGTTATATTCTGCTTTTTCTCAAGAACCAAAGCAGATTACACGGACTATCAGAGATAAATTACATACAATTTTAAATACAATTAAAAACCTCCAAAAAACCCTAACCCTCCCCCCAAACATAAAATCATCAATCAAACCTAAAAAGAATTAAAACAGGAAAATTTAAAACATTCCAGGACCAATAAAGTAAAAAAAAAAAAAAAGTTTTGGCAGATTTGGGCAGGAAATGAATCATCTTCTAGAGGAGGGTAGGGAGCAGGTCGGAAGCGATGGTATCAGTGACACTTCCAGTGTCACAAACGATGGCTTAAAGGTGAAAGTAGGGGGAAGGCAAGTCAGTAGATCTGGTCTAGTCTGGAAAGGCCTGCCAGAAGAGATTATGAACAGCTAATGGAGCAAGTAACTTTGTTTGAACTCTCCTTTATATTTCAAAATATTTCAAAATAAATTAAAATGTTTTAAAATAACATGTGTATACAATAAAATATAAGCAGGGTTTGTGTTGTGTGGGAAAGAAATTTTCAATACATTATACAATGTGGCCCGTGGCTATCTGCGGGGGATCCATTGTGGATTCCCCCAAGGATAGGAAAAAACTTGGGATCGTTAAGTCCCATTCTTTCAGTGGGTGTGCATCCTAAATAAATGTTGCTATGCACATGCCCATTGAGAAAGCTGGGGCTTTGCCATCTGCAGAAGTTCAAACCACAAGAGGGCAAGCCATGCTTGGCATGGGCACACTGTAATCATCATTGTAGAGGGAGAAGGAAGTACATAGGTTCCCCAATATCTGGTTGTTGTGATGGGTGCTTTTAAATTATTCATACTGATCTGGAGTTAAAGAACGAGGAGGGAATGATAAGTTTGTGAAGACACCACATGATTGATTATGGTTGAAATCGTAAGAAGACTATGAGCCTGAACAGACAGGCCAAAATGAAGCTGCTTCGGGTCACTTTGGAGGTATGCTGTTTAAATGACACACACACACCTTAAGAGGCGGGGCTGGCAAAGCTGTGCTCTAGTCCTTAGGCTGGAAGCGTGGCTTTGGTGTGGCTTCTGGACTCTTAGGACGCACACATCATTGAAACACCATACCTCCACTGTGACTCGAAGCAGCTTTATTTTGGCTGTCTGTAACAGGCCAAAGCCATGTTAGTCTGGAATATCAGTCTGCAAAGGGATCTTGTAGCACCTTTGAGACTAACTGCAAAAAGTTGTAGCATAAGCTTTCGTAGACTTGGTCTGCTTTCTCAGATGCTTGGGTTTGAGGAAACTAAACCAAGGTCCGAAACAGATGGGTCCGAAAGAGTGGTATGCAGCCGCACCACTGCGGATTGCTCCGGAACCACGGCAACTACATGTGCCTGGCCCTGATCCAGGTGTCCGGCACAGTCCTAAACCAAGCTGCTGGGAAAAGCAGATCCTATCCACTCCTTCTTGGCCCAGTTTTTCCTGGATGGTGTGGCGTTGGTGTGGTTTCCAGTTGCATTCGTGGCACACATAATCTGAATGCTACACCCCGAATGTGTCTGGAATCTGCGTCATTTGACCTTTGTGTTTCAGGCCACAAATTTCAGTAAGTTTATGCCAGAGATCTTTGCACATCTGCTCTGTGAAGGAAGTTTTTAATTTTCTTAGCCTATCTTTTCTCCTAAAAATCTATCTTGCTAAAAACAACTGATATATTTCTATTAATAAGTATATTTCATTGTATTAGGACAATTTGATTTAGGACAAACACCAGCACTTCCTAAACGTCACAGTAATAAGGTAAGAAAATACACTGGCAAAAAGAAAAAGCAGTAATGCTTGTTTTTAGTAGTATTATTAAATCTCAAAATATTTCATTATTAATCTTTGAATTCTTAATAGGTGTGTTTTTTGAATGGTTAATGTCATTAATTTTCTTTAAAGTTTTTAAAATGTTGTGCATTATATATATATATATTTTAAATGCTGCATTTATATGTTGTTGAACACTAAATTGTGTAAAAAATATTGTGCCAGACTTGATATTGGCTCTACAGCTGTATCCATACAGCTCTGTATACATCTCTATCTGCTGCTGTCTTAATCTTCTGAGATAAGGAAATAATGATTTTGCATTTAGAACAACTAGTTCAAATGAATTATTCATGTGAAACAAAATATAAAGTTCCTCAACCATAGTCATTTTTCTAAAAAATTCTGCTACACAAAGAATTTTAATAGATTGGGAAGAACTGAAGTGGGAAAGGCTAAGGTAGGAGAACAGCATGAAAGAACATCATGGAGGCTCTGCTTAAACCAGGGGTAGGCAACCTGCGGCCCGTGGGCCGCATCCGGCCCGCCAAGGCCTTCCAAGTGGCCCCCGAGCACTCCTGCCCCCGATTGCCGCCGATTTCCCTTGGTTTTTGCCGCTCCGGGCGCCATTTTGAAAAACAAAATGGCGGCGCCCATGTAGCAGGCCTGTTGCAGCCCCTAGAGCACTCCAACAGGGCTCCAGGGGCTGCAGTGGGCCTGCAGCAGGCTCCACCTCACCCTCCTCCTCCCAAGAGCAGGGAAAGGAGGAGGAGGAGGCAGCAGAAGGAGGGCAAAGCCAGGGAGAAACGGAGCCAGAGCAGCAGCTGCAGCCACAGGTTAGTTCATTGGGGGAGGGGTTAGGTGGGTGTTCTTTGCAAAATGCCCTCCCAGTAGTACTTTGTGGCTTTTCTTTGCTTGCTGCCTTTTATTTTGAATTGCATTTTAGTAATCCCCATGCCTGTAACTTTAATATTAATATTATTATTTAATTGCCCTGGTGTTCTTTGCAAAATGCCCTGTCAGTAGTACCTTGTGGCTTTTCTGGGTTGAAAGAGTGCATGTTTCCTGCCTTTTATTTTGAATTGCATTTTAGTAGTTTCCATGCTTGTAACTGATTATTATTATTATTATTATTTTCACTTGCCCTTGGTGTTCTATGTGCAAAATCCCCTCTCAATGAGAAAGAGGAGGAGGAGTGTGACTTTCCAAAGTGCATTTCTGTGTATTTTTGGTGCATTTATTGCTGAAAGGTCTGCTGTAACAATGATAGCAGTGGAGATGATGATGATGATGATGATGCTTCGGTGGAAGCTCCACCCCTGTTATATGGCTCTGCCCTGGAGGGTGGAAGCCCCACCCCCAGCATGCGTCTCCGACCCGGGGGTGGACGCTCCACCCCTGTTAAGTGGCTCCGCCCCTGGAGGGTGGATGCCCCACCCCCGGCATGTGGCTCCGCCCCCAGGAGGGTGGAAGCTCCACCCCCGGCTTCGGCCCCCCAGTTGTCTGAGGGACAGCAACCTGGCCCTTGGCTCAAAAAGGTTGCCTACCCCTGGCTTAAACTAAGGGTGACTTGGAGGTCTCTAATCCATGGAACTACCATAATGCAAAATTGACTTCACAGTAATTAACAACAAAACCAAAACCCCAGAATAATAATATTTTTCTGAACATTTGCTGATAACCCAGATCCTGAAGCTCAAGCCTGCTTTGAAACAGAACTGTCCCTTTAGTTGTAAAAAAAACAACCCTGGGATTATTACTGTAGGATACCTTAACAGCCCTGCTTAGATCTTGCAGACTTTGGGCCATGGCTTCCTTGATTGAGTCTATCCATCTGGAATCCAGTCTTCCTCTTTTCCTATTGCTTTCTTTACCAAACATTATTGTCTTTTCTAGAGGATCGATATTTTTTCTGTGAGTTACCTTCTGGCATTTGTGGGCATGTGATTTCTAAGCTTGTACTTATGTTTTAAAAAATTAACATAGGAAATATGTCATTGTAAGTTATTTAAAAACAGCTGACACCGCCCAATTCTGCTCCTGTTGGTTTTCAAAGAGCAAAAGAAGTGCTGTATTATTGAATTGTCCAAAAAGCTATCTATTTGATTTATTTATTTTATAGACAGCCACCACATTTTATAATCTGTACTTATAAACTGTGCGAGGCTAAAGTAATCAAGCTGATTTGCAAAATAAATAAATAAATAAATAAATAAAATTGCCTTGAAATATTTTATTAGTGTTCTATTAAAATCATTGCATTACAGAGAGTGCTGCCACACTGCAGAAGTAAAGCAGTTTGATACTGCTGTATCTGCCATGGCTCAGTGCCATGGAATACTGGGGTTTGTCATCCCAGAATTCCATAGCATTGATCCATGAAAGTTAAAGTTTTGTTAAACTGCTTTCTTTCTGCAGTGTGGTGGCAGTCAAGTCTAGGTCTAACATTCTGACATTAATAATGCATTCCTATACATGTCCATAGGATATAAATGCATATGCATAAATTATGTCCCATTGAATGCAATAAGAATTACCCACAGATGAGGGGGTTGTAGGATTTTAGCCTTAACAAGTCTAGCCAAATCTCAGTCTCATGCCCCACCATAACTGGAAACATTTTGTACCATTTTCAGTTAACCACAGTGTAGTTCAATCTTAAACTTCAGTAATGTTTAAACATGAATAATTAAAACAAGCTTCCTTTATAAACCAAGAATTTGCACTTGGTGTGTTTCAGTGATCCACAGTTGAAATAAATCTTAGTTTATGCCATTTCAGACATAAAATGTTAAAATGTGGTAAGCCAAGAATTTTGGAAGTGAAGGGTTCTGATTTCTTTGTGGCTGCACCAAGACAATAAACCATAGTGCCTGAAATGATAAACCATAGTTCATCAATGTGTCTGGCAGAAGCAAATGATTTCAAAATAATTGTTTGACAGCTCCCATTGCTCAACAGAAATATTATTGAGTGGCATAGGCCAATGCACAGTAGGTACAGTTATACCTTCATATCCACAGATTTTTTAGCCACAGACTCAATCATCCATGACTTGAAAATATTCCAGGAAAATATAAATTTCAGAAAGCAAACCTTGATATTGCCATTTTATATATGGGACAGCATTTTTACTATGCCCATTGTATTTAATGGGACTTGAGCATCCCTGCAGTTTGGTATCGGGGGGGGGGGGCATGGAACCCAGTGGATACCAAGGACCCACTGTGTTAAAGATGTGGAGTAAAAAGTTTTAAGAAATGATTCAACTGACTGGTCAAAGGAAAGTTCTCTACATGTGAATCATGGGGGAAATACAAAAGAGAACAAATGAACTGTATTCTTGGTGGAAAGTTTGAAAACCATTATTGTAGAAGATGTAAGGAAACTGGTATGTGTTAAATACTTCTTCATATTTTCCTGATACACTTATTTATCCTTTTGATATCCTTTATGGTTCTAGACTTGGTCAACAGGTGGAATTATCACCAGACTCAAATCATACACTTTCCCGAAGGCGGGAAGCAAAAAGGTGCATAAAAACAGTGTTTTATAAATAGATGTGTGGAAAGACTTACCTTCACTCAGCTTGCTCACAGCTCTTTTGATGCTTTTACTTTGTGCTTTGCTGTTAATCTTCTCTGCACATTTTCAGCTGTCTTCGGCTTTCACCTCTAGCTTTAGTTTGTAGCTTTAACCTATGGCTAATAGTTATTAAAAATAAGAATGAAGAAATTTGGTTGGATCCAGACTTCGGTTTGGTTAGAACTGACCAACTGAAATAAATGAGACTGAGCTTTATCTTAACTAACTTGTTGAAACAAAATTAAATTTTGCATTCTCTGGTTTACATGTAGTGATATAGTCTGTTATTATAATTTGCAGGTAAGTTAGAGAGATGGTAATTTTAAAATTAAATCTGAAAATTTTTAAATGTGGTACAGAATTATCTGCTATTCTGTACTCTAATAATAATAATAATA
>NC_056523.1:257139532-257194421 GCF_019175285.1 Sceloporus undulatus
GGCAGAGGAAATCCTGGGCTGGGACAGCCAATCTTGACTACCAGAACGGAGGGCCCTAGTGGGAAGGTGAGGAGAAAGAAGGTCTGATAAGTAAGGAGGGGCCAGCCCATGGAGGGCTTTAAACGTCGACAGCAGGAGCTTATACCGAATGCGGAAAGGGAGTGGGAGCCAGTGAAGGGATGCCAACGCAGGAGAGATGTGGTCAGAGCAGTGGGTGGATGTGATAATGTGTGCAGCTGAATGCTGAACAGAGATTAAAGGACGGAGGTGAGAAAGAGGAAGCCCAGCCAGGAGGATGTTACAGTAATCGAGTCGTGAGATCACTAAGGCATGGACCAGGATCTTGGCAGTAGAGGCGGAGAGATATGGTCGGATTTTGGCAATATTGTATAAGAAGAATCTACAAGCCTTGGCTGTGGTCTGGATCTGAGGGAAACACGACAGAGAAGAGTCAAAGACATGTCAGAAATGCTTCAGGAGGAACTTATACAGGAGTGGAAAAGCAGCAGGATTGGGAGGCAGTGACAGGTTTTGCCTATCAATAAGAAAGGTGGTGCTCCAGCAACGAATGGACTGCAGACCAGCAAACAGATAGACACAGTATCATGTAATAAAATACAGCCAATTCTATTTTTCAAGCCTCATGTGATAGTGTTTTATAACATTTTTATCTCCCATTCTGAAAATTATCAGTTGCAAGTTGCAAGATTTGAATACCTGTCTTTTTAAAATCCTTACAAATCAATTTTCAAATAATCTCTTCCTGAAGAATGCCATACAAATGTTACTTGCCATCTGACATCATCCGCCGTGGGAGGGAGTGAAAAGGCAGGCCCAACTCCATCAGGGCTAGCCAGAGCAAGAAGAAGGACCCTTCTTCCAGTCCACCTGCCATGGTCCAGGCCTCAGAAGGAGAAGAACCACTGGACTTGATTCTCTTCTCCATTTGTCTCATGTCTTTTTAGATTGCAACCCTGAGGCCAGGGAACTGTCTGTATAACTATCTGTAAGCCACTCTGAGAGCCTTTAGGGCTGAAGAGCAGGGTATAAATATCGTACATAAATAAATAAATAAATAAATAATAAATACTTAGCTGAAACACATTTGGCTATTGCTTGAAAAAGAATTTCTTTTCTTACAGCCCAAAACTGTCTCTCCTTCTCCATTCAGTTTTGCTCTACATAGGCTGAGCCAACTTTCAGATTGTTTGCTACAACAGCAGTGCCTTGCTTGTTTGTTCGCATTTTGGCTTCTGCCATCAGCAAGAGCTGAGCTGGGTTTGCTGCAATATGTGTCAAACTCCCAGTCTTCCTCACTGTGACAAGGCATTTCAGCATGCATCACTGTCCTATTTATTCTGCTGTACCTTAGCATACAGGCAAAGTGATCAGCCATATGGAGTCAGTGATCAACACAAATGTCATTGGTTTCCTTTTGGGAGTGTGTGTCATATCAGCAATTGTAGTCTTGACATTTATGAAGGGAAATTCTTTTCTGGGATAAGCAAGTGTTCCCTCTGGTGACATCAGTACTGGCATTTATTAGGGGAAATTCTGTTCTGTGACATGTGTTCATTTTATTGTCTGAATATTGGCATTGTTTGTTTGTTTAAAAAACTGGTTTAAATTAGATTTGTAAGGATTAGCATATCTGCATTTAAAAGAAAATATATGTGTTTCCAAAGGAATAACCATGTTAGTCTACTGTAGCAAACCCAACAAAGTCTTGCACCTCTTTAAAATTCAAGGCTCAGGAGAAATGAGTGGTTTGCAATTGCTCTAATTTCAGTTGCAAGGTTTCTACCTTATGCAACATAATGCTCTCCCTAATGTGCAGAGTAACACTATGCCCTGTATACTTTTTAATATTGTGTCTGTGGAGTTTATATTCAGAGATGAACATATTCCAATGGTTCTTGCTGCTATACCTGGGCCCCTTTCACATTGTAAAATTATAGCATCACAATTTCACATTAAATACAATTAAATATATATTTGGGAATTCTACGATTTATTGTCCAGTGAGGAACTCTCTGTTTAAGAATTCTAAATACCTCTCCATAAACTTAAAATCCCAGAATTCCATAGGTCGGGCCCATATCTGTTAATCTGGAATCATAGTAATATAATTTTGCAATATTAAAAGTATCTTAGGCTTCCATTACACCTAGTATATCTGTATTTTCCAATAAAACTAAGCCCTCCAACTCAACCCAGGACCTTAGCTCTCTTTGATTGCCATGTTTTAATGCATCTTCATGACCTATTTCAACCCACTCCCCATTTGGACAATCAGAAATATTTTGCCTTCCATCCCTTAGGAATGAGGTGAACCTGAATTGGAGATTTCCCAATGACATGAGAGGTCCTGAGTTTCACCATCCTTCCTAACAATAAGGTATACTTCAGTGAATGAGGTAGATGTGTTCCTGGACTTTACTTTTTTAACAGAAACTGTAGTACCAGAGGCAGAAATAACATGGAAAGAACAGACATAGTTTCCTCCATCACAAAAGAGAGAGAGAGAGAGAGCAATTCAATATGTTTCATCAAACTTTTCCTTCAATACTAACATTATGCACATATGGAATGAAACAACCAGGTCAGCTAAGCCTTGCATAAGTATTGTGGAATATTTGAAATTATTTCTAGCTCAGTTAAACTGATCTTCCAGTCATCTGGAAAGAATATCAGAACATTGAAAGTTTTGCACAGTTTTACCTGGTATCTGAACATCTTGTAGTGTTGCAGAAGAATTACTCTGTGCAGAAATTATTCTCGAGGCTGCTTTTGTTGTTTGCCTTCAAGTCATTTCTGATTTATGACAAACTTATACACATAGATTTGGGGGGGCAAAAAACCCACACACCCCTTCTATGAAAAACAAACCAGATTTTCATGCAGAAAACATGTTTGCCTGCATGGGAAACACATTTTCTGCACAGAAAACATTTTTCCAAGAAATAGTTCTTCCACAACACTTCAGAATGTTTGAATATGGGCAGATTACTGGGGAAAATGTCCATGTTCTCCCACTGTAGGGAAAAATCTACAGTAATTATTCGCCTTTGCAAGTAAGGATGAAATAACACAGGATATATAGCTCAATTGTGGTACTGCAGCTTCAAATGGTACTTTATTTTGAGGGTCCTGACGGGCAGAAAAAAATGATCTGTAACTACTTTTAAGAACAAAGAAAAATAGTTTTCTTTTCCTCTGAGAGATTTCCCTGACGTATTTTACTCTGCTCTTGTTCTCCCATTTCTTCTCTGTCCATGTTGTTCCACATTTGCTCCCCCCCCCCCAAAAAAAAAACAGGCACCAGAACCACCCAGATTCTTTACTACCATCTACTCTGTTGCCTCAGCTTCTCATCCTAGTCCTAAAATCTCTGGGGTTTTTTTTTGGGGGGGGGGTATTTTAAATTAGGCATACTTTCATTACATTACTTTTATGTTCTCTGCACTTAAAATTTAAATAATTCACAGCAGTGAGTAACAGTTCATTTTTTTCTGCTGTGGATGCAGATGTGGGTGTAAGGGGTGGCATACTTTAGCTGCTTGGCTCAGGCTGGAAGCTGGATTTAAAAAATTTGCCATACACAAAGCACCCCCTTCCCACTTGCCCACTCGTTTTTCTTCAGCGCGTGGTGGATCCTTGCTTGGAAAATGCAGTTTTGGAAATAGTCACATTCTGGCCTTTAAGGGAAAAAATCTCTAGTGACACCGCTGTGCATTATGAACTCTTCTTGCTTCATTATCATTGCATAAAAACTCTTTTTAAAGCCATATTTCTCTTAATGTGATTCACCCAACAGGATGCTAATTAATTCTGACTAAAATTCCTGACTTGTTAATTCTAAATGCCACCACATCTGTTGCACTCTTCAGATTTCATTCTCTTATAGTTATCATGATGTGGTAAATACCATCCACATCACTTGGCAAGGCAAGGAAGGGCCAATTCATATGGTCACTTTGCAGTGAAAAGATCATTCCAAGATATTCCAAGGGCCCAAGTCAAATGTAGTTGATCTGCTTGTGACCAAAGAGCATCATGGCTAAACAGGGTAGATAGCACTAGTTTATATGAGGCAAACAACCTTGACTGTTCTAGGATAATTGTGTGTCCACTCCAGAGCTGAGTACCACACAAACACATTATATACACAAACTATGCGTACATACTTCATTCCAAGGGTTCCAGCACTGGACTGAAGAACAGGCCTCATCAATCAACAAGCAGATTGCTTGACACCTGGATCTGAACCTATGTGTTTGCCATCACTATCTACAGCTATAACCAATAATGTTTGTGTACACTATTCTAGTTAAAGAGACATTTGAAAGATTAATTGGTTGCGAGGAGTCTCTTTCCTGGCATGCTTATTGTATTTTTATCTTTATTGTTCTGATTTCAATTGATTTTACATTATTAAAAATCAACGCTATTTTAAATGTTTAACTAATTTCGCTTTGCTTTAGCTTCTTTAATCATCTGTTTGTTTTCAGCTTTATCTGGTTTTACCCTTGTGGTAAGCCACATTTGGTCCCATGTTTAGAAAAGCATGTGATACAAAGAAAGTAAAATAAATGCATGTTCCAGTGGAAACTAATTTTTTCAGAAATGATACCTCCTGTCTAGTTCATACTTTAAAATAGGCCGAGATCCTGTATAGCAGAGGATGGTGGCACCTAGCACAAAAGGCTGCTGGGGGAGTGAAGAGAGCTGGCCCTCCCACTAACTTGCTTACCTACACCCCCACGCTGCCTTGTCCTGGCTGCCTCCCTCCCTGCTGGATGCCCAGTTGCCCCTCCTTCCTTCCCCGCTTCCTCATCACCTCTTTGCCTTGCCTCCCAACCCAGGGTGATCAGCCAAGCAAGGGAGCAGGAGAGGTCGGAAAAGGCAATGGAGAGAAGGCCCTGCGGTGGAGCAGCCAGGAAGGGTGTGCACTCATCTCTCTTGCACCAAAGTGGGAGGAAAGCCCAACCAGGTATCACCCCTCCTCTGTGGTGTCACCCAGTGTAGCCTGCACCTCCCCCCCCCCCCCAGTGACACCACCAATGCAGACCTGGGCCCTGCTTAAGATATCTCATGGTGCAACACAGGATCCCACTGTACAACTGGGTACTGTGAGGGGTGAGGATTTTTTTTCTGGCTAGGTCCAGGACAACCATGACTTTCCACTGCCCTGTATTCTGGCTTACCAGTGCCCCATGATGTTTTTGAGGGGCCATGATCAAGAGCAGTCTGTCTTGCAAAATGTCATACTGTTGTTCATCATGACCACTGCATGGCCACACTGCTCACTCCCTTTGTGCAATGATTATGATGATTATGATAATGCTGCCCTCCCAGGAATACAAAAGTTTCAAATTACCACAATTCCAAACTATGCAAGCGTAAATGGGTTTATAATGTTGTAAATTCCAATGAGATACCAGCCACAGTTTTGTTATATAGTAGTCTCAAAAGCAAAGCAAAACAAACAAACAAAAACAACAACAGTGCAGATCCATGTGGGAGCCAATGTGGTATAGTGCGATCCAGCATGCTGTATGGTTTTGAGTGTTCAAATCCCTGCTTGACCATGGAAATCCACTGGGTGACCTTGGACAAGCCATATTTTGCTTAGCCTGCTTTACTCCACCAGGATTTAAGTTCTCAAAATATTTTGCAACCCTGAACTAAACATTAACTCTCCCAAGCACTTTTACACCACAGGTGACTGCAGTAATTCAATCTAAATTTATGTTTACTGGAGAGACAAAATAATAGATGTGCATATAATCAGAACACAATACCAGTCCTAAGGCCATAAACACTAAATAATGCATACGACAACACCCCTATAAATATTAAACACTGAATTTTAAGACAGGATGCATCCACAGAGCCTCTAGAATTATTTAGAAACAATGCAACCAAAAAAAAAAAAAATTAGGACAGCATGACTCCACAGTTTGAGAACCAGAAAGGAGCTGCTGTTACCCAAAGAACAGGTGGGGGGATAGGGGGATCTGACTCAACTGCCAGGTGTATATGTTGGGGAAATTAGCTTTGCGAGAGGCTTGGGTAACATTTGGGTCATATGCACTAATATGTAGCAGTTCTAACTGGGAGGACTCCAGGTTCTGGGTGAATTAAGAAGGTTTTATTTATTTAGAGTGAAATCATTCACACAAAGCATTCACACAAGACAGCAGTTCGCACAAACACAGCATAGAGAGCTGAACCAAAATGAACAAAATGTGTAAATTTAACAGCGCTTCATAAATAAAGGTAAATATAATAATAATCATAAATAATAATAATAATAATAATAATAATAATAATATGGAAAGAGATAGCAGAGTTTTTAGGGATTACAGTGAGGTATAATTCTGTCCGAGGAGAAGACTGTGAGAAGCTGGAGTGGCTCAGGCTGGGAGATCTGAGAGTAATACAGAACATACATAAAGTATGAGTGTGCATGTGGGTGGACTGTGTTGACATCAGTTAAGTTTTGAAGCATATTTATACCTTAAAAAGAGCCAGCCATGGGCTGTATGGTCAGATAACAAAAGCTGAACGAAGTGTCGCAGGAATCAACAATGGGATTCTGAACTGGTTGATAGTTTTCAATTTAATGTAACAAAAACAGTGATTGGATGGGAATATCCCTGATGATGGATGGAGAAGTTTGACTGGGAACACAAAAGTGGGTAGACAAAGAATGGTTGGCTTGCTCTTTTAGATGCAAAGAGATCCACAGTGTATTTTGGGGTTCTCATGTTTTTATATCTCATATCTGGAAATAGCATGTTTTCAAGCGATTGATGACTTTTCAGGAACACAAGGTTAGGTTCCCAGGAAAAAAGGATCATTTCCCCAGAGCATGTGTCCATCCAGGTAAACAAAACCATCAGATCTAAAGTGAGCCTTCCTTCCCCAAAGTATTCAGCATTTCTTCTCAAAATCTGAAACTAAGGATCTCTTTGGACCCGAAACAACAAGCCAATCACTCTCTGCCTACCCCCTGTTGTGTTCCCAGTCAAACCTCTCCTTGTAAAAGCTGACCAAATGTCCAAATATAAGTCCATTTGTCAATTTTGTCCAGGGATCATTCTCTGACGTATTGCAAGCATAGTTATATTTTCTATTCATTGGATTCCAGTCAGAGGAAAATTATGTTTCCAGTAATGAACTATCAATCCTTTAGCAGTCAGAAGGGCATGAAAAATCGACTTCAATTGACCGTTTCTTAATTTCCAAGAAATAATTAAATAATTCAAATGAACATATACTATTTTAAAAGATTTTTTTTTAAAAAAATGAGAAAAGGAAGCTTGAGTGTTGAAAATACAAACTTATTTCTATCACTTCTTTTTGTAACCAGAAAGAAAAGTATCCTAGTTTGTAATGCGAAATTTACTAATATCTATTAAGAATGTTGATATCCTAAATAAATATGACAGGAACTTTTCAGTAGCAGCACTAAGATTACAGAAATACGATAGGAAGGTCTTCGGACTTTCTCCCTTTAGCTGAAGTGCTCAGGCTTATTCTTTTTCATCAGAAATTTGTCTTGGTTTCATTATTTTAATTATTTCTCCCACTGCTTCTAGTGCTGCAGCTTTGGGTTTTTAAAGGGTCTTTCTAATTAATTATATGCAGTGGGCCCTTGGTATCTGCTGGGTTTTGATTCCAAGACCTCCTTTGGAAACTAAAATCCATGGATGCTGTAGTCCTATTAAATACAATGGTGCAGTAAAATGTTGTCATGTCAAAATCAAGGTTTACTTTTGGAATTTATCATTTTAAACATATTTTAAACGCGTGGATGGATGAATGTGTGGATGAAGGGCCAACTGTATTATCATTCTGATTCCGTTGTATGTTATTTAAAATAATGGCAAGGTGCCTTGGGATTTGGGTGTCCTTTACAAGAACAGTCCTTGATTTGAATAACTATCAGAAAGTGCCCACTATTTGATAGCATTCTTATTTCAACAGAAGACCAAAATGGCACACAAATCACTTGGGCTTTGTCGGCACTGGCTGGGATACTCCAAGGGAAGGGCTATGTGGCCATGTTCTAGAAAATTTACTTCCTGACATTTCGCCAGCATCTGTGGCTGGCATCTTCAGAGAATGGACGCCGGCCATGAAAGCCTTCGACTTCACTCCATGGGAAGCCCAGGGTATCCTGGCCTTGGAGCTGACCTGACTTTCCCTCATTACCTGGCCCTTATTTTCAATGCTGGGGCAGCTGTCTGCATGGGTGTCCCACTAAGCCTCTCAGTACACTCACTGCCACCATGGGTTGCTCACTTCTAAGGATAGAGCAAGGCACCCAGTCATAATCACATGGCTAGACCTCAGAGCAAGCAACTGGTGACAGCAGTCAGTACACTGGGCAGCTCAGAGGGATGCTGGTGCAGACAGCCACCCCAATGTGGAAATGGAGGGCTGGAGTAAGAGATCTATTTTTAAAATTCATTTCAAAGTTTTTAAACTCTGATTCTGGTGCTGAATGTGGTAGACATCATTCGGACTGCTTGCACCAGAACCAGGGCAGACCTGTACATCATTTGAATAAGACAACACCAGAATGTGGGGGCCCTGGTCATAGTATTCTCAATTATAGTGAGATATTTTGTTTCAGTTTATTTCATAATTATTATTAATAGAATTACTCTGTTCTATTATTTTAGAATTAGTCCTGTCCTGTTCTAGAGTTACTTTGTTCTGTCACTCATTTGTGGATTTTATTGTCACTCATTTTTCTGTCACTCATTTGTGGATCTTGCTGTATGGTCAACAGGGCTACCCCTGAATGTTTTCTGTTCCATTATTTTTAAATTGTAGTAATTGTGTCTAAATGTGTATCTAGCCATACAAATTAACACATTCAAAACAGTGTGCTCCTTTGCCCCATGCTTCTGTGATCCATTTCTTCTCTTGTGGCCTGGCATAAAAGGCCATCCTACCTGTAGTAGGATGCATATGATGTCAAAAGTTAGGATTGATCTTTTAAAACAAATATTTAAAGTGTCATTTTGGCCATCTTCTAATATTCTAACCTAAAAAAAATGTGGGTTTGCCATTTTGGTTCCTCTCGCCCACTAAAAATGCTTTTTTGGCTATGTCTTTAGCAAAAGGAAGAAGAGGAAACGGTAGGGCACTGCGTGGAGATGGCAAATGCTACGGGGCGAGAAAAGGCCGAATTCTCCCTTCTTTGCCTCAGTGTTCTCAGAAATGCAAAGGGTGATCAACTGAAGAAATGAGCAGAGGACAGTAGGGGAATTTCGCACGAATAAGTACAGGATAGTACAGGAATACCTGGTTAACCTAATGATATAAGTCTCCAGGACCAGATGCTAGCTATCCAGAGTATTAAGAACTGGCAAATGTAATATTGGAGCCACTGGCACATAATCTTTGAGAACTCCTGGAGAACAGAAGTCCCAGCAGACTGGAGGAGGGCAAACGTTGTCCCCATCTTCAAAAAGGGGGGAAAAGAGGATCCCAACAATTATCGTCCAGTTAGTCTTACCTCAATACCAGGAAAGATTCTGAGCAGATCATTAAACAGAGAGTCTGTGAACATCGAGAAGGCAATTCCATAATCACAAGAGTCAACATGGCTTTCAGAAAAAAACAGTCATGCCAGACAAACCTGATCTCTTTTTTTATAAAATTAGAGCTTGGTGATGAAAGGAATGCTGTGGATATAGTATATCTTGTTTCAGTAAGGCTTTTCACAGGGTTCCCCATGTATTCTTGCAAACAAGTTTGTAGATGTGGGCTAGACATAACTGTTACATGGATTGTAATGGTGACTGGCCGAACCCAAGGGTGCTCAACAATGGCTTCTTTTCATCCTGGGAAGTCACAGTGGTTCCCAAGGCTCTGTCTGGCCCAGTGCTATCAACATCTATCAAGACTTGGATGACAGAAGTGGGAGCTACTTATCAATTTGCAGATGACACCAATTAAGGTGCTCACCCCAGGACGGTCAAAATTCAAAATCTGTAACTAACTGGGCCAAGCTAACTAAATGAAATTCGACAGGAATGGGGATGCCACACATCAAGCCGACAGTACACCCAAATCTAAGAAGATACAAAAACGATGTAATGAGTTCATGGCACTCAACACAGAGAGAAACTAATGTACATGGAAACATGTACTGGACTTAATAAATGGCGAAAGGATGACAAGGCCAGATACCACCTGAAAAATAGCCCACCCCAGTAACGTTGAACATGAATCAAGTGCGATGCAGCTAAAAAGGCCAGTGCAATTTTATGCTGCATCAATAGGAGTATAGTGTCTAGATCAAGGAAAATTAGTGCCCATCTATTCTGCTTTGGTCAGGCCTCACCTGGAATACTGTGTCAGTTCTAGGCACCAATTCAACAGGATGTGGAGAAACTGGAGCGTGTCCCAAGGAGGCAACTAACTTGGTGAGGGTCTGGAAACCCTGCCCTATGAGGAATGCCTTAGGGAGCTGGGTTGTTTAGCTGGAGAAGAGAAGGTTAAGAGGTGATATGATAGCCCTGTTAATAATATTGAAGGGATGTCATATTTAGGACGGAAGCAAGCTTGTTTTCTGCTGTCCAGAGAACCGGACTTGGAACAATGGATGCAAGCTACAGGAAAGAGATTCCACCTTAACATTAGGAGGAACCTCCTGACAGTAGGGCTGTTCAACAGTGGAAAAAAACTCTCTCAGAGAGTGGTGGAGTCTCCCTCCTTGGAGGTCTTTAAACGAGGCTGGATGGCCATCTGTCAGGGATGCTTTGATTGAGAGTTCCTGCATGGCAGGGGGTTGACTGATGGCCCTTGCAGTCTCTTCCAACCTATGATTCTATGATTCTAGGCTTAAAATTACCAGAATCCTTCAGCTATGGCCATTGGGAGTGGTACCCCAAGTAAGGAACTTACTATTCCCTCTTGCTATTCCCAATAATGTCAAATACCAAATGATATTTTAAAGTATGTATGATTAGTTATTTGTTAGTCAATAGAACAAATACTCCAAATTTGCCGAGGAGAATTCCAAAGAAGATTTAGGAGATAATGCCATGTTGGCTCCACAGTTTTAAAAAAATGCTTGTTTATTTCATTTATAATACAGCTCATTGTAACAGTCCTACAATTTCTGTACAACAACAGCTCTTAAATACTATATGGCATTAGGAAAATAGTTATTACTCCTATAGAAATAATTAGCACATGTTTTGCTTTTAAGATGCCATGAATTATCTATTAATAGTTTTAATCAACACCATCTCATCACATCAAGTTAGCTATCCATGTTTTATTCACACATTGAGATGGGTTGTTAACACCCAGTCTACCATGTAAGAAGTGTTTTGGGATGGAGGGGAAACGTTCCACTAAATAACAGTTTTGCTTTATTTTCTAAATAAGCAAAGTATCATGCACAGACCATCCACCACATTCAGTTTAGCTGGAACACTTGATATGCAGCTAATTCTACACATGTTAATTTAGAAGTAGTGATGTACGATCCAATCACTGCACAAATTGTATCAAGACCACTAATTATGCGCTCTTTCCACAAATGCTATGAAAAAACTGCCCCCACACTACACACAAGTTCTCTTGGCTGTTGGCATTCTCACAATGTCATTTATCACTGTTTGAGAAGCCACAACAGCACATTGCCAACCTTATTTTCCTCATCTATCACCCGAATCTCCATCTAGAAGAAGAAGGCTGTACCTAGGGAGGACATGCCAATTTACTGAAATATAGTTTACTACTGGGGGGGGGGGGGGGGGCATGCAAAAGGTATAAGCCACATTTATTCCTTCCATTTTTGCAACTTCTAGAATCTCCATAGCCCTCTGCCATTCTAAGAAGAAACTAGAAATACCCATAATGGTTGATGAGAAGGGAGAGACCATTATCAGCCAGATTCTGTAAGACTAAAGATTCATCATACTAGGTGTAAGGTTGCCACAATTCATGCTAGCATAGAAACCACAAAACATACATGTTGGGAAAATCTTCACACAACTCTTCGAAATCTCCATGGCACGCTTCTGTCCTGGATTCTGGATTCTGCCGCCAGCCTCCATAGCCCCATCTCCCTGCCCTATGCCCTTCTCCGCATGTCTTTCTCTGTGTTATTTTTATTTTTAGCCAATGCACAAACCATGGCAATCTATTAAGGAAAAGGGAAAGGGAAAGAAAGAAAAGACAATGAATATTAAAAAAAGAAAATAGCTGCGTTGGAATAGTGAGGGGAGGGGGTGAGGAGCAGAATCATGCACACTCATATCACTTATTATTATTATTATTATTATTATTATTATTATTATTATTATTAACCTTTATTTATAAGCCCTGTAAATTTACACAGCGCTGCACATACAATCTTTTTAATTGGACAGTTCCCTGCCCTCAGGCTTACAATCTAAACAGACACGACACAAAAGGAGAGGGAGTGGGGGTGGTGGGGAAGGGGATGAGGGCCAGCAGTTTTCTTCTCTACCTCCAAGGCCTGGACCAGGGATGGACTGGGGGAGGGCTGCTTCTTAATGGATGGTTAACTTCTTCCAGGGAGGTCTGTTGGAGCTAGCCTGTCTCTTAGTAGGATAATACATATAAATACATAGCAATATAGGAAATGATTCAACTAAAACAGACACTAAAAATATCAAATAGCAATGACAGTTATGCAATGCCTGGGACACGTTCTCTGACAGGATGGTCTTCAACTCTGTTTTGAAGCTGGTTAAAGAGTGATGGTTCTTGCTTGTGGGGGAAGAAGGTTCAGGTGAGGCAGGTGATGGGCAGCGATGAAAAGGGCGAATCCGAGAGGGGCAGAGGAAATCCTGGGCTGGGACACAATCTTGACTATCAGAAAGGAGGGCCCTGGGAAGTGAGGAGAAAGAAGGTCTGATAAGTAAGGAGGGGCCGCCCATGGAGGCTTTAAAATCGACAGCAGGAGCTTTACCGAATGCGGAAAGGGAGTGGGAGCCAGTGAAGGGATGCCAACGCAGAGAGAGAGGATGTGGTCAGAGCAGTGGGTGGATGTGATAAGTGTGTCAGCTGATGCTGAACAGAGATTAAAGGCGGAGGTGAGAAAGAGGAAGCCCAGCCAGGAGGATGTTACAGTAATCGAGTCGTGAGATCACTAAGGCATGGACCAGGTCTTGGCAGTAGAGGCGGAGAGATATGGTCGGATTTTGGCAATATTGTATAAAAAGAAATCTACAAGCCTTGGCTGTGGTCTGGATTCTGAGGGAAACACGACAGTGAAGAGTCAAAGAACATGTCAGAATGCTTCAGGAGGAACTTATACAGGAGTGGAAAAGCAGCAGGATGGGGCTAGTGACAGGTTTGCCTATCAATAAGAAAGGTGGTGCTCCAGCAACGAATGGTGCCAGACCAGCAAACAGATAGACACAGCAACATGTAATAAAATACAGCCACTTCTATTTTTCAAGCCTCATGTGATAGTGTTTTATAACATTGTTATCTCCCATTCTGAAAATTATCAGTTGCAAGTTGCGAGATTTGAATCCTGTCTTTTTAAAATCCTTACAAATCAATTTTCAATAATCTCTTCCTGAAGAATGCCCTACAAAGTTACTTGCCATCTGAATCATCCGCCCGTGGGAGGGAGTGAAAAGGCAGGCCCAACTCCATCAGGCTAGCCGAGCAAGAGAGGACCCTTCTTCCAGTCCACCTGCCATGGCCAGGCCTCAGAAGAGAAGAACCACTGGGCTTGATTCTCTTCTCCATTTGTCTCATGTCTTTTTAGATTTGCAACCCTATAACTATCTGTAAGCCACTCTGAGAGCCTTTAGGGCTGAAGAGCAGGTATAAATATCGTACATAAATAAATAAATAATAAATACTTAGCTGAACACACATTGTGGCTATTGCTTGAAAAGAATTTCTTTTCTTACAGCCCAAAAACTGTCTCTCCTTCTCCATTCAGTTTTGCTTCTACATAGGCTGCCAACTTTCAGATTGTTTGCACACACAGCAGTGCCTGCTTGTTGTTCGCATTTTGGCTTCTGCCATCAGCAAGCGCTGAGCTGGGTTTGCTGCAATAGTCAAACTCCAGTCTTCCTCACTGTGACAAGGCATTTCCATGCATCACTGTCCTATTTATTCTGCTGTACCTTAGCATACAGGCAAAGTGATCAGCCATTGGAGTCACGTGATCAACACAAATGTCATTGGTTTCCTTTTGGGAGTGTGTGTCCTATCAGCAATTGTAGTCTTGACATTTATGAAGGGAAATTCTTTTCTGGGATAAGCAAGTGTTCCCTCTGGTGACATCAGTACTGGCATTATTAGGGGAAATTCTGTTCTGTGACATGTGTTCATTTTATTGTCTTAATTGGCATTGTTTGTTTGTTTAAAAAACTGGTTTAAATTAGATTTTAAGGATTAGCATATCTGCATTTAAAAGAAAATATATGTGTTTCCAAAGGAATACCATGTTAGTCTACTGTAGCAAACCCAAAGTCTTGCACCTCTTTAAATTCAAGGCTCAGGAGAATGAGTGGTTTGCAATTGCTCTAATTTCAGTTGCAAGGTTTCTACCTTATGCAACATAATGCTCTCCCTAATGTGGGTTAACACTATGCCGTATAATTTTTAATTTGTCTGTGGAGTTTATATTCAGAGATGAAAATATTATGGTTTCTTGCTGCATACCTGGGCCCCTTTCACATTGTAAATTATAGCATCACAATTTACATTACAAACAATTAAATATAATTGGGAATTCTACGATTTATTGTCCAGTGAGGAACTCTTGTTTAAGAATTCTAAATACCTCTCCATAAACTTTAAAATCCCAGAATTCCATAGGTCGGGCCCATATCTGTTAATCTGGAATCATAGTATATAATTTTGCATATATAAAGTCTCTTAGGCTTCCATTACACCTAGTATACTCTGTATTTCCAATAAACTAAGCCCCAACCAACCCAGGACCTTAGCTCTCTTTGATTGCCATGTTTTTAATGCTCTTCATGACCTATTTCAACCACTCCCCATTTGGACAATCAGAAATATTTTGCCTTCCATCCCTTAGGATGAGGTGAACCTGAATTGGAGATTCCCAATAACATGAGAGGTCCTGAGTTTCAACATCCTTCCTAACAATAAGGTATACTCAGTGAATGAGGTAGGTGTTCCTGGACTTTACTTTTTAACAGAAACTGTAGTACCAGAGGCAGAAATCAACATGGAAAGAACAGAATAGGCGGGTTACAGACGGGCAGGGGAGGACGTCTTCGAGGTGTATTTAGCTGAATGCGGAGCTCAGACGGCCGCCCGGGGGCGTGCTTTAGGTTGTTGGAGCTTCCACACGGTGGGGGGCGTGAAGACGCCTCCACCTGGGTCCGTTTCGGACCCCGAGAGTTTCCAAACCGCCGCCTCGGAGGACGCTGCAAAAAGAGAGGCAGCTTCCTCCATGGGCGGCCCACAACCGCAGCTTTTTTTTCTTTTGCCGCTTGAGAGGTGCACGCTGCGCAGTACAGCGCTCAAAGCAGCGGCAGAAAGCCTATGTGAGCATTTTAAACGCCCAGCCCAAGCCCCTTTAAACTTTTCCCTGTGCACTCTAAAGCTAGGCAGGAAGTGGTGTGAGATAGCAATGTCCAAACTCTGTCCTCCCAGGCGTTTGGCACTTCATGTCCAGAATCCCAGACCACAGGGCAAGGTGGCTGGGATTCTGGGAGATGAAGTCCAAACGCCTGGGAGGACAGAGTTTGGATGCTGTGGTTGGGGACCAGTGAGCCAGGCATGGTGAGAGGAGAGAACAGGAAGGGTTAGAATGAGTAGATAGGGCTGGGAGGAAACATGCCCTGGGAGGCGAGAAATGATGTCTTTAAGGGGGACATCATGGGACCTGTGCCTTGTCAGTGCTCCCTTATGCCCTGATCCAGGCCCCCTTAGTTGCCCTTTGCCTTTGGGGCAAGTTTAGAGGGCATCAAAGGTCTTGGGCACATTCACAAGCTCGGGGTCTATCCTCCCCTCCTTACTCCCTCCTCCTCCTCCCCAGCACAGGCTCTGCTCTGGCTGGTTGGGCCCGCGCGGGACCTGACACGCTCCCCACTGTGGTGGCTCGTCTGTTGGGCTGATGCTTCATCACTTTATGAAAGCATACAGCTCCTTGTAAAGGGCGGGGGGGTGGCGCCTTCGTGTACTTTTTTTTTCCTTTGCCGGTGGCGGTATGCGCAGCTGCGCACGCTAAAGCAGAGGCGGCAGAAAGGCCTATGTGCACATTTAAAGTGCCCAAGCCCCTTTTTAAACTTTCCCCCCCGCTCTGCAAAAACAATGGTGGTCTCCTGCCAGGTGGTGATCAGCTGGTGTTGGCTTCCTTGTCCACTTGTCACGTGCCAATGTCACCAGCATCATGGAGCCTCCTCTCCTTTGGTCCCCGCGCTCCTGCTGAATCTGAATGCGCCGCCAAAGCGTCTCCGTGCCACGCTGTCCCCCTGCCATCTCCCCTCACCTCTTTTGTACCATGTCAATATTTACAGTTTTAGCGTTTTTATTGTTAGTGAATGGCAGAGGAATGTGTGTAGGGGTGCACCTTTAAGTCCAAACTTTCCAAGCAGCGCATGCGTACATGTTGCTCTAGGGTTTGGTTAGGGTTACGAGGCTTTAAAATGCGCCGCAGCTGTCCGACAGCTTCCACAGCTGCATGGCAGCGGACGTTGCACTTAAAGCCTGATTGCACAAACTGCGCATGTTCAGACCCCAAATCACTATGCGCCGGAGCTTTAAAGGGCAACTTCAAAGTAGCGGCGTAGCAATTTGCGTGTACCGGTGCAGCCGCTCTCATGGCTTCTTCCCCTTCGTCGATATGGTCAGCATTCAGGTAAGGCTGCTCCAGTTTCTGCAAAATGTTTGGCTGGGACCATATAGCTATCAGGTCAGCGTCCTCAGTATGAGACCAAGACGTCCCCCTGCCTTTTGTCGCGGGTGCTGGTGGGATGGCTGAGCCTCCTGCCTGGTTGCAAAGGAGCCGCCACACAGCTGTGCCAGGAGCAGCCAAACTGTGCCCTCTTCCAGGTGGGAAAATGGCGCAGGGGAAGTGTGTCTGGGGTCACTTTAAATCCCAAACTTCCCTTTTCACTTCTACAACCAAAACATCCGCCGGCCAAAACTTACACACTTCCCGCGGTTCTAGCAACGCCTGCGCACAAGGGCCTCTAGGGGTAGGGTTACAAGGCTTAATGCGCCGCAGCGCTGTGCCTCAGCTTCCACCGCTCCATGGCAGCGGACGTTGCAATTAAGCTGCTGCAAACCACGCAGTCCCGGGAACCGACCCATATGCGACGCAGCTGACGGAGTTTTTAAACCGGCAACTTATATGCGCGCCGTAGCAATTCTGACGTATCGGTGCAGCGCTTACAGACGGAGCTGCGCAGGTACGCCGCCAAATCAAAACTGAGCGGAAAAATCGCAGCCCTTTTAATGCCGCTTCTTCCCGCTTGGGGCGTGCGGGGGGCGTGTTCATGACGCTTCAGGTAAAGCCCGTCTGAAGGCTACCTTCATGACGTCATGAGTACATCCCTTTTTGCCCGTCTGTAACCCGCCATAGTTTCCTCCATCACAAAAGAGAGAGAGAGAGCAATTCAATATGTTTCATCAAACTTTTCCTTCAATATAACATTATGCACATATGGAATGAACACAACCAGGTCAGCTAAGCCGTTCATAAGTATTGTGGAATATTTGAAATTTTTCCAGCTCAGTTAAATTGATCTTGCAGTCATCTGGAAGAATATCAGAACCTTGAAGTGTTTTCGCACATTTTACCTGGTCTGAACATCTTGTAGTGTTGCAGAAGAATACTTACTCTGTGCTAGAAATTATTCTCGAGGCTGCTTTTGTTTTTTGCCTTCAAGTCATTTCTGATTCTGACAAAACTTCACACATAGATTGGGGGGGCAAAAAACCCCACACACCCCTCTATGAAAACAAACCAGATTTTCATTCAGGAAAACATGTTTGCCTGCCTGGGAAAACATATTTCTGCACAGAAAACATTTTTTCAAGAAATAGTCTTCCACAGCAGCACTTCAGAATGTTTGTATGCGAAGAAGATTACTGGGGAAAATGTCCATGTTCTTCCACTGTAGGGAAAAATCACCAGTAATTATTCGCCTTTGCACAGTAAGGATGAATAACACAGGATATATAGCTCAATTGTGGTAATGCAGCTTCAAATGGTACTTTATTTTTAGGGTCCTGACGGCAGAAAAAAATGATCTGTAACTACTTTTAGAACAAAGAAAAATAGTTTTTTTTTCCTCTGAGAGATTCCCTGACGTATTTTACTTGCTCTTGTTCTCCATTTCTTCTTTGTCCATGTTGTTCCACATTTGCTCCCCCCCCCCAAAAAAAAACAGGGCACAGACCACCCCGATTCTTTACTACCATTACTTCGTTGCCTCAGCTTCTCATCTAGTCCTAAAATCTCTGGGTTTTTTTTTTTTGGGGGGGGGGTAGGGGGTATTTTAAATTAGCATACTTTCATTAACATTACTTTTATGTTCTCTGCACTTGAAATTTAAATAATTACACAGCAGTGAGTAACAGTATTTTTTCTGCTGTGGTAGCCGAGTGGGTAAGTGGATGTACGGTGGTGGCGTTGGCATACTTTAGCTGCTTGGCTCAGGCTGGAAGCTGGATTTAAAAAATTTGCCATACCAAAGCCACCCATTCCCACTGCCCACTCGTTTTTCTTCAGCTCTTGGTGGATCCTTGCTTGGAAAATGCAGTTTGGAAATAGTACATTCTGGCCTTTAAGGGAAAAAAATCTCTGTGACACTGCTGGGCATTATGAATCTTTCTTACTTCATTATCATTGCATAAAAAACTCTTTTTAAAGCCATATTTCTCTTAATGTGATTCACCAACAGGATGCTAATTAATTCTGACTCAAAATTCCTGACTTGTTAATTCTAAATGCCACCACATCTGTTGCACTCTTCAGATTTCATTCTCTTATAGTTTCATGATGTGGTAAATACCATCCACATCATTGGCAAGGCAAGGAAGGGCCAATTCATTGGTCATTTGCAGTGAAAAGATCATTCCAGATATTCCAAGGGCCCAAGTCAAATGTAGTTGATCTGCTTGTGTGACCAAGCATCATGGCTAAACAGGGTAGATAGCACTAGTTTTATGAGGCAAACAACCTGACTGTTCTAGGATCATTGTGTGTCCACTCCGAGCTGAGTACCCCACAAACCCATTATATACACAAATCGCGTACATACTTCATTTCCAAGGGTTCCAGCACTGGACTTAAGAACAGGCCTCATCAATCAACAAGCAGATTGGTTGACACCTGGATACTGAACCTATGTGTTGCCATCACTATCTACCAGCTATAACCAATAATGTTTGTGTACACTATTCTAGTTAAGAGACATTTGAAAGATTCAATTGGTTGCGAGGAGTCTCTTTCCTGGCTGCTCTATTGTATTTTTATCTTATTGTTTGATTTCAATTGATTTTACATTATTAAAAATCAACGCTATTTTTAAATGGTTTAACTAATTTCGCTTTGCTTTAAGCTTCTTTAATCATGTTTGTTTCTCGCTTTATCTGGTTTTACCTTGTGTCAGCCACATTTCCCATGTTTGAAAGCATGTGTACAAGAAAGTAAAATAAATGCATGTAGTAAAATAAATGCCTGTTCCAGTGGAAAACTAATTTTTCAGAAATGATACCCTCCTGTCTAGTTCATACTTTAAAATAGGCCGAGATCCTGTATAGCAGTCTCTTTTGAGGATGGTTGCACTAGCACAAAAGGCTGCTGGGGGAGGTGAAGAGAGCTGGCCCTCCCACTAACTTGCTACTACACCCCCACCTGCCTTGTCCTGGCTGGCCTCCCCACTTGTTGGATGCCCAGTTGCCCTCCTTCCTTCCCGCTTCCTCCATCACCTCTTTGCCTTGCCTCCCACCCCAGGTGGTGATCAGCCAAGCAAGGGAGCAGGGAGAGGTCGGAAGGCAATGGGAGCAAGGCCCGCGGTGGAGCGCCAGGAAGGGTGTGCACTCATCTCTCTTGCACCAAGTGGAGGAAAGCCCAACCAGGTATCACCCCTCTCTGTGGTGTCCCCTGTGTAGCCTGCACCTCCCCCCCCACCCATGACCCCACCAATGCCAGACCTGGGCCCTGCTTAAGATATCTCATGGTGCAACACAGGATCCCACTGTAACAACTGGGTACTTTGAGGGGTGAGGATTTTTTTTTTTCTGGCTAGGTCCAGGACAACCATGACTTCCACAGCCCTCCTGTATTCTGGTTACCAGTGCCCCATTGTTTTTGAGGGGCCCTGATCAGAGCAGTCTGTCTTGCAAAATGTCATACTGTTGTTCTCAGACCACTGCATGGCCACACTGCTCACTCCCTTTGTGCAATGATTATGATGATTTGATAATGCTGCCTCCCAGGACTAAAAGTTTCAATTACCACAATTCCAAACTATGCAAGCGTAAATGGGTTTATAATGTTCGTAAAATTCCAATGAGCTTACCAGCCACAAGTTTTGTTATATAGTAGTCTCAAAAGCAAAGCAAAACAAACCAACAAAAACAACAACAGTCAGATCATGTGGGAGCCAAGTGGTTAAGTGCGATCCAGCATGCTGTCGGTTTTGAGTGTTCAAATCCCTGCTTGACCATGGAAAATCCACTGGGTGACCTTGGACCAGCCATATTTGCTTAGCCTGCTTTACCCACCAGGATTTAAGTTCTCAAAATATTTTGCAACTGAACCTAACATTAACTCTCCCAAGCACTTTTACACCACAGGTGACTGCAGTAATTCAAACTAAATTTATGTTTACTGGAGAGACAAATAATAGATGTGGCATATTATTCAAACACAATACCAGTCTACAAGGCCATAAACACTAAATATATGCATACGACAACACCCCTAAATATCTAAACACTGAAATTTAAGACAGGGGGATCATCCACAGAGCCTCTAGAATTATTAGAAACAATTAGCAACCAAAAAAAAAAAAAAAAAACTTAGGACAGAATGACTCCACCGTTTGAGAACCAGAAAGGAGCTGCTTTTACCCCAAAGAACAGGTGGGGGGATAGGGCGGGATCTGACTCAACTGCCAGGTGTATATGTTGGGAATTGGAATTAGCTTTGCGAGGGCTTGGGAAAATTTGGGTCATAGCACTATATGACAGTTCTAACTGGGAGGACTCCAGGTTCTGGGTAAATTAAGAAGGTTTTATTTAATTAGAGTGAAATCATTCACACAAAGCATTCACACACGACGCAGTTCGCACACCCACCGCTAGAGAGCTGAACCAAAATGAACAAATGTGTAAATTTACACGCGCTTCATTAATAAAGGTTAATAATACTAATAATAATATATAAATAATAATAATAATAATAATAATAATAATAATATGGAAGAGATAGGCAGAGTTTTTAGGGATTACAGTGAGGTATAATTCTGTCCGAGGAGAAGACTGTGAGAGGCTGGAGTGGCTCAGCTGGGGATCTGAGCGTAATACACGAACTACCTAAAGTATGAGTGTGCATGTGGATGGACTGTGTTGACATCAGTTTAGTTTTGAAGCCATATTTCTTACCTTAAAAATAGCCCTAGCCCATGGGCTGTATGGTCAGATAACAAAAGCTGAACAACGTGCCGCAGGAATTCCACAATGGGATTCTGAAACTGGTTGATAGTTTTCAGTTCCTGGAAGACATCCAGTTGCTGTCATCCCAATTGGACTTTGGAGCCATGCTTCAGCTTCTGGAAATTGCCAGCTCTGCTACATGGGTCTGATTTAACCCCAGGACTCGTTTGAGTTGCTGACAGTGGTTGTTGGACCCCAGCAGTTGCGCTGACATCACCTGCACCAAGTGCAAGTTGGTAGCCCTCTTGGAAGAGAAAGTCCGGCAGCTGGAGGCCCAAGTATCTGCACTTCAGCATCTTAGGTAGCAGGAGTTTCTCCTGAACAGAACAGACTGGATGGTCTTGGACAGGAAACACACAGACAAAGTTGACGGGGTGGAGGAGATCACTTCACATAAAATGGAAGGAGATGGTTGGAGGAAGGTCACACACAGAAGTAGGGAAACCAGGGAACGTTCTGTGAGCTTGCAGCTACAGAATTGATTTGAATCTCTCTCTATTATCAGAGATGATGAAGAACAGCAGCAGGGACAGACTTCAGGGACAGAGCAGGGGACCCTGGGAGTACCACTCAAGGCAACAGCCGCTGCTAAGCCTCAGAGGAGGCTCATGGTGGTGGTGGGGGGACTCCTTGCTGAGGGGTACAGAAGCAGTGGTGTGTGGGCCTGACAAGATGTCTTGAGAGGTGTTCTGTCTCCCTGGGGCAAAGATCTGTGATGTGACAGAGAGGCTGACAAGACTGGTCAAGCCTACTGACCATTACCCCTTCCTTTTGGTCCATGTGGGAACCAATGACACTGCAAGGCACAGCCTTCAGAAGGGATTATGAGGCTTTGGGTAGGAAGTTGAAAGAGATGGATGCACAGGTTGTCATCTCATCTCTTCTCCCAGTTGAAGGGCATGGTCCAGGAAGGGAGAAGAAAATAACGGATGTAAACAACTGGCTCCATAGATGGTGCCGCCAAGAACGGTTTGGATTCTTGGATCATGGGCTGCGGTTCCATGAGGGGGGACTTTTGGCAAGGGATGGGTTGCATCTCACACCAATTGGCAAAAACATTTTTGCCAATAGTCTCAAAAATTTGATCAGGAGGGCTTTAAACTGAATTATGTGGGGGAGGGAGACAGTATTCTGGAAGGCAAAGAGGCAGGAGAAAATAGTCAAACTGACATAGAGGGAACAGGACAAACAGTGTAAGGACCCAACAGTGGGAGGCAAAAAAAATGGCAAAGGCAGCAAGTAAAGGGGACTCATGGTCTTCAGTGTCTCTACACTAATGCACAAAGCATGGGAAATAAACAGGATGAACTTGAACTCCTAGCACAACAAAGCAAATATGATATAATAGGCCTCACTGAAACCTGGTGGGATGAATCTCATGATTGGAATGTAGAAATACAGGGGTATAATCTTTTTAAGAGAAAAAGGCCAAACAGGAAAGGAGGAGGGATAGCATTATATGTCAGGGATATTTACACCAGTGAAGAGATCCAGGACATCAATCCTGGAAGCCAAGTGGAGAGCATCTGGTTAAAAATTAAAAGGGAGGGAAGCAACAGGGATGTTATTGTGGGAGTCTACTACAGACCCCCAAGTCAGAACGGAGGAATTGGATGATGCCTTTCTAGAACAGATGACCACACACTCAGAAAAGAGAGATGTAGTAGTGATGGGTGACTTCAACTATCCTGATATTTGCTGGAAGTCAAACTCAGTCAAATCCTCCAGGCCTAGCAAATTCCTTACTTGCCTTGGAGACAATTTCATTGTCCAAAAGGTCGAAGAGGCAACAAGGGGATCAGCTATTTTGGATCTGATCCAAACCAACAGGGATGACCTAGTTAATGGCGTGCAAGAGGTGGGATCTTTAGCTGGAAGTGACCATATTCTCCTGGAATTTGTTAAACAATGGAAAGGAGAAGCCAGGCATAGTCAGACACGCATTCTAGACTTTATGAAAGCTGATTTTAGTAAACAAAGGCCTGTTACAGACTGCCAAAATAAAGCTGCTTCGGGGCTCTTTGGAGGTATGCTATTTAAATGATGCATGGGTCCTAGGAGTCCAGAGGTCACACCAAAGCCACACTCCATTCCTAAGCACTGGAGTGCAGCTTCAGTGCAGCTTCCGGATCCTTAGGATGCATGCATCGTTTAAACAGCATACGTCCAAAGAGACCCGAGGCAGCTTTAGTTTGGCAGTCTGTAACAGGCCTTAGAGAAATACTGGGGGTGATCCCATGGTCAGCAATATTAAAAGAGAAGGGAGTTCAAGATGGATGGGAGTTTCTTAAAAGGGAGATACTGAAGGCAAATTTCAAACAGTTCCAATGAGGAAGAAAAATGGGAGATGTCTCAAGAAGCCAGGATGGATGATTAAGGTACTTTCAACTGAGCTAGGTTTTAAATGGGACATGTATAAGAAATGGAAAAATGGGGAAATCACCAAAGAGGAATTCAAACAAATAGCAAGCATGTGTAGAGATAAAGTCAGAAAAGCTAAAGCACAGAATGAACTCAGGCTTGCTAGAGAGGTTAAGAACAATAAAAATGGCTTTTTTTGGCTATGTCTGTAGCAAAAGGAAGAAGAAGGAAACGGTAGGGCCACTGCGTGCAGAAGATGGCAAAATGCTAACAGGGGACAGAGAAAAGGCAGAATTACTCAACACCTTCTTTGCCTCAGTGTTCTCAGAAAATGCAAAGGGTGATCAACCTGAAGAAAATGGAGCAGAGGACAGAATAGGGGAATTTCCGCACAGAATAAGTACAGAGATAGTACAGGAATACCTGGTTAACCTAAATGAATATAAGTCTCCAGGACCAGATGAACTACATCCAAGAGTATTAAAAGAACTGGCAAATGTAATATTGGAGCCACTGGCAATAATCTTTGAGAACTCCTGGAGAACAGGAGAAGTCCCAGCAGACTGGAGGAGGGCAAACGTTGTCCCCATCTTCAAAAAGGGGGAAAAAGAGGATCCCAACAATTATCGTCCGGTTAGTCTTACCTCAATACCAGGAAAGATTCTAGAGCAGATCATTAAATAGAGAGTCTGTGAACATCGAGAAGGCAATTCCATAATCACAAAGAGTCAACATGGCTTTCAGAAAAACAAGTCATGCCAGACAAACCTGATCTCTTTTTTTAATAAAATTAGAAGCTTGGTAGATGAAAGGAATGCTGTGGATATAGTATATCTTGTTTTCAGTAAGGCTTTTCACAGGGTTCCCCATGATATTCTTGCAAACAAGCTTGTAAAATGTGGGCTAGACATAACTGTTACATGGATTTGTAATTGGTTGACTGGCCGAACCCAAAGGGTGCTCAACAATGGCTTCTTTTCATCCTGGGGAGAAGTCACCAGTGGTGTTCCACAGGGCTCTGTCCTGGCCCAGTGCTATTCAACATCTTTATCAACGACTTGGATGACAGAAGTGGGAGCATACTTATCAAATTTGCAGATGACACCAAATTAGAAGGAGTAGCTAACACCCCAGAGGACAGGATCAAAATTCAAAATGACCTGAATAGACTAGAAAGCTGGGCCAAAGCTAACAAAATGAAATTCAGTACAGAGAAATGTAAGGTACTGCACTTAGGGCAGAAAAATGAAATGCACGTATATAGGATAGGTGACACCGGCTGAACAAGACACCTGTGAAAGGGATCTAGGAGCCCAAGTAGACCATAAGTTGAACATGAATCAACAGTGCGATGCAGCAGCTAAAAAGGCCAATGCAATTTTATGCTGCATCAATAGAAGTATAGTGTCTAGATCAAGGAAAATAATAGTGCCAATCTATTCTGCTTTGGTCAGACCTCACCTGGAATACTGTGTCCAGTTCTAGGCACCACAATTCAAAAAGGATGTGGAGAAACTGGAGCGTGTCCAAAGGAGGGCAACTAACTTGGTGAAGGGTCTGGAAACCATGCCCTATGAGGAATGCCTTAGGGAGCTGGGGATGTTTAGCCTGGAGAAGAGAAGGTTAAGAGGTGATATGATAGCCCTGTTTAAATATTTGAAGGGATGTCATATTTAGGAGGAAGCAAGCTTGTTTTCTGCTGATCCAGAGAACAGGACTTGGAACAATTGAGCAGCTACAGGAAAAGAGATTCCACCTTAACATTAGGAGGAACCTCCTGACCGTAGGGCTGTAACAGTGGAAAAAACTCTTCAGAGGTGGTTGGAGTCCCTCCTTGGAGGTCTTTAAACAGAGGCGGGATGGCCATCTGTCAGGGATGCTTTGATTGAGAGTTCCTGCATGGCAGGGGGTTGACTGGATGGCCCTTGCAGTCTCTTCCAACCCTATGATTCTATGATTCTAGGCTTAAAATTACCAGAATCCTTCAGCTATGGCCATTGGGGAGTGGTACCCCAAGTAAGGAACTTACTATTCCCTCTTGCTATTCCCAATAATTCAAAATACCAAATGTATTTTTAAAGTAATGTATTATTGTTATTTGTTAGTCAATAGAACAAATACTCCAAATTTGCCGAGGAGAATTCCAAAGAAGATTTAGGAGATAATGCCATGTGTGGCTCCACAGTTTTTTAAAAATGCTTGTTTATTTCATTTATATACAGCTCCATTGTACACGTCCTACACATTTCTGTACAACAACAGCTCTTAAATACTATATGGCCTTAGGAAAATAGTTTTACTCCTATGAAATATTAGCACATGTTTTGCTTTTAAGAATGCCATGAATTATCTATTAATAGTTTTAATCAACACCATCTCATCACATTCAAGTTAGCTATCCATGTTTTATTCACACATTGAGATGGGTTGTTAACCACCCAGTCTACATGTAAGAAGTGTTTTGGGATGAGGGGAAGACAACGTTCCACTAAAATAAACAGTTTTGCTTTATTTTCTAAAATAAGCAAGTATCATGCCACAGACATCCCACCCATTCAGTTTAGCTGGAACACTTGATATGCAGCCTAATTCTACACATGTTAATTTAGAAGTCTGTGATGTACCGATCCAATCACTGCACAAATTGTATCAAACCACTAATTATGCGCTCTTTCCACAAATGCATGAAAAAACTGCCCACCAACATACACACGTTCTCTTGGCTGTTGGCTTCTCACAATGTCATTTTCACTGTTTGAGGGAAAGCCACAACAGCACATTGCCCAACCTTATTTTCCTCATCCTATCACCCGAATCTCCATCTAGAAGAAAAGGCTGTACCTAGGGAGGACATGCCAATTCTGAAATATAGTTTACTACTGGGGGCGCGGGGGGGGGGGCATGCAAAAGGATAAGCCACATTTATCCTTCCATTTTTGCAACTTCTAGAATCTCCATCGCCTCTTGCCATTCTAAGAAGAAACTAGAGAAATACCCAATATGGTTGATGAGAAGGGAGAGACCCTTATCAGCCAGATTCTGTAAGACTAAAGACTTCATCATACTAGGTGTAAGGTTTGGCCACCACAATTCCTGCTAGCATAGAAAACACAAAACATACATGTTGGGAACATCTTATCACACAACTCTTCGAAATCTCCATGGCACTGCTTCTGTCCTGGATTTGGATTCTGCCGCCAGCCTCCATAGCCCATTCCCCTCTGCCCTATGTCCCTTCTCCGGCATTGTCTTTCTCTGTGTTTATTTTTATTTTTAGCCAATTGCACAAACCATGGCAATTCTCTAGGGAAAAGGGAAAGGGAAAGAAAGAAAAGACACGAATTTTAAGAAAAAAGAAAATAGCTGCTTGGGATAGTGAGGGGAGGGGGTGAGGAGCCAGAATCATGCACACTCATATCACATTATTATTTTATTATTTTATTATTATTATTATTATTTTATTATTAACCTTTATTTTAAAGCACTGTAAATTTACACAGCGCTGCACATACATCTTTTTAATTGGCAGTTCCCTGCCCTCAGGCTTACATCTAAACAGACACGACACAAAGGAGAAGGGTAGTGGTGTGGGGAGGGGATGAGGCCGCAGTTCTTCTCTACCTCCAAGGCCTGGACCAAGGCCGATGGACTGAGGGAGGGCTTGGCTTCTTAATGGATGGTTAATCTTCTTCCAGGAGGTCTGTTGAGCTAGCCTGCCTCTCTATAGGATAATACATAAAAATACATGCAACGGAATGATTCAATAACAGACAACTAAAAAATATCAAAAGCATGGACAGTTTATGCAATGGCTGGGAACGCTTCCTGACAGGATGGTCTTCAACTCTGTTTTGAGCTGGTTAAAGAAGTGATGGTTCTGCTTGTGGGGAAGAAGTTTCCAGGAGTGAGGGCAGCGAGTGAAAAGGGGCGATCCGAGATGGGGCAGAGGAAATCCTGGGCTGGGAAGCCAATCTTGGACTATCAGAGAAGGAGGGCCTAGTGGGAGTGAGGAGAAAGAAGGTCTGTAAGTAGGAGGGGCCAGCCCATGGAGGGCTTTAAACGTCGCCAGCAGGAGCTTATCCGAATGGGAAAGGGAGTGGGAGCCAGTGAGGGATGCCAACGCAGATGAGTGGTAGGGGTCAGAGCAGTGGGTGGATGTGATAATGTGTGCAGCTGAATGCTGAACAGAGATTAAGGAAGGAGGTGAGAAAGAGGAAGCCCGCCAGGAGGATGTTCAGTAATCGAGTCGTGAGATCACTAAGGCATGGACCAGGATCTTGGCAGTAGAGGCGGGAGATATGGTCGGATTTTGGCATATTGTTAAAAAGAAATCTACACAGCCTTGGCTGTGGTCTGGATCTGAAGGGAAACACGCACAGCAGAAGGTCAAAGACATGTCAGAAATGCTTCAGGAGGAACTTATACAGGAGTGGAAAAGCAGCAGGTTGGGAGGCTATGACAGGTTTTGCCTATCAATAAGAAAGGGTGGTGCTCCAGCAACGACTGGACTGCCAGACCAGCAAACAGATAGACACACAGCAACATGTTAATAAAATACAGCCACTCTATTTTTCAAGCCTCCATGTGATAGTGTTTTATAACATTTTTTATCTCCATTCTGAAAATTATCGAGTTGCAAGTTGCGAGATTTGAATACCGTTTTTTAAAAATCCTTACCAAATCAATTTCAAATAATCTCTTCCTGAAGAATGCCATCAAATGTTACTTGCCATCTGACATCATGCCGCCGTGGGAGGGATGTGAAAAGGCAGGCCCAACTCCATCAGGCTAGACAGAGCAAGAAGAAGGACCCTTCTTCCAGTCCACCTGGCCATGGTCCACAGGCCTCAGAAGGAGAAGAACCACGGGACTTGATTCTCTTCTCCATTTGTCTCATGTCTTTTAGATTGCAAAGCAACCCTATAACTATCTGTAGCCACATCTGAGAGCCCTTAGGCTTGCTTGCGAAGAGCAGGGTTATAAATATCGTACATAAATAAATAAATAAATAAATATTCGCTGAACACACATTGTGGCTATTGCTTGAAAAAATTTCTTTCTTACACGCCCAAAAACTTTCCTTCCTTCTCCATTGCAGTTTTGCTTCTACATAGGCGAGCCAAACTTTCAGATTGTTTGCACAACACAGCCAGTGCTGCTTGTGTTGTTCGCATTTTGGCTTTCGCCATCAGCAAGCAGCTGAGCTGGGTTTGCTGCAATATGTCAAAACTCCAGTCTTCCTCACTGTGACAAGGCATTTCAGCATGCATCACTGTCCTATTTATTCTGCTGTACCTTTAGCATAAGGCAAAGTGATCCAGCCATATGGAGTCAGTGATCAACACAATGTCATTGGTTTTCCTTTTGGGAGTGTGTGTCCATATCAGCAATGTAGTCTTGACATTTATGAAGGAAATTCTTTTCTGGGATAAGCAAGTGTTCCCTTTGGTGACATCAGTACTGGCATTATTAGGGGAAATTCTGTTCTGTGACATGTGTTCATTTTATTGTCTGAATATATTGGCATTGTTTGTTTGTTTAAAAAACTGGTTTAAATTAGATTTGTAATGGATTAGCATATCTGCATTTAAAAGAAAATATATGTGTTTCCAAAGGAATAACCATGTTAGTCTACTTTAGCAAACCACAAAGTCTTGCACCTCTTTAAATTCAAGGCTCAGGAGAAATGAGTGGTTTGCAATTGCTCTAATTTCAGTTGCAAGGTTTCTACCTTATGCCACACATAATGCTCTCCCTAATGTGCAGATAACACTATGCCCTGTATAATTTTTAATATGGTCTGTGGAGTTTATATCAGAGATGAACATATTCCAATGGTTCTTGCTGCTATACCTGGGCCCCTTTCACCCCATTGTAAATTATAGCATCACAATTTCACATTACAATTACACTTAAATAATATTGGGAATTCTACGATTTATTGTCCAGTGAGGAACTCTTGTTTAAGAATTCTTCAATACCTCTCCATAAACTTAAAATCCCAGAATTCCATAGGTCGGGGCCCATATCTGTAATCTGGAATCATTAGTAATATAATTTTGCCGATATTAAAGTCATCTTAGGCTTCCATATACACCTAGTATACTCTGTTATTTTCCAATAAAAACTAAGGCCTCCAACCAACCCAGGACCTTAGCTCTCTTTGATTGCCATGTTTTTAATGCATCTTCATGACCTATTTAACCACTCCCCATTTGGACAATCAGAAATATTTTGCCTTCCATCCCTTAGGAATGAGGTGAACCTGAATTGGAGATTTCCCTAAGACATGAGAGTCCTGAGTTTCAACATCCTTCCTAACAATAAGGTATACTTCAGTGAATGAGGTAGAATGTGTTCCTGGACTTTACTTTTTACAGAACTGTAGTACCAGAGGCAGAAATACATGGAAAGAACAGACATCTAGGCGGGTTTACAGTACGGGTCAGGGGAGGACGTACTTGGAGGTGTAATTTAGCTGAACTGCGGAGCTACAGAACGGCCAGCGCCCGGGGGGGGGCGTGACTTACAGGTTGTTGGCAGCTCCAACACGGTGGGCGGGGGGTGGGGGGCGCGTGAAGGACGCCTAACCACCTGGGTCCGTTCGGACCAGCGAGAGTTTCCAAAAACCGCCGCCCGGAGGGACGCTGCAAAAACGAGAGGCAGCTCCTACCATGGGCGGGCCCAACAACCGCAGCTTTTTTTTTCTTTTGACGCGCCTTGAGAGGGGGAACACAAGCTGCGACAGATACAGTCGACTAAGCCGACAGACGGCAGAAAAGAAAAAATCCTATGGTGACGCATTGTAAAGCGAACCCACCCCCAAGAACCCCTTTGAAAACTTTTACCTTGTGAACAAAAGCTCTAGAGAGACTAGGGCAGGAAGTGGTGTGAGGATAGCAATGTCAAACAACCTCTGTCCTACCCAGGCGTTTGGGAACCTTACATGTCCACAGAATAACCCAGGACACACAGGGCAAGGGGAGCTGGGGATTACTGGGAGATGAAAGCAACAAACGGGCCTGGGGAGGACAGAGTTTGGAGGATTGGCTGTTTGGGGAACCAGTGAGCCAAGGCAATGGGAGAGGATGAGAACAGGAAGGCGGAGAATAGAGGAGGAGTAGGAGTAGAGTCGGGACTGGGAGGGAAACACCATGCCCTGGGACGGCGAAAATGATGTACTTTAAGGAGACATCATGGTGAACTCCCTCGTGCACTTGTACAGTGACTCCCTGAAAACCCCTGATCCACAGGCAACCAGCCTCTAGAGTTGCACCTTTGCATTTGGGGACAAGTTTAGAGGAGCATCAAAGGGATGCTTGGGCACACTTGAAAGAGACAGGCGCTCCGGGGATACTATCAATAACCTAACCTCCTAACTACCTTCTCTCCTCCACAACGACACAGGCTCTGCTCTGGCTGGTTTGGACAGCACGCACGGGAAACACCTGAAACACGACTACCCCACTGGTGGTACTCGTATCTGTTGGAAGGCCTGATGACTTAACATCACCTTTAATGAAAGCATAACAGACCACTTGTAAAAGGGCGGGGGGGGTTGCGAGAAAAACTCCTAGTCGTCGACTTTTTTTTTACCTTGACCGGATGGCGGTATGACGCAGCAGCTGCCGCAGCGACTAAAGCAGAGAGCGGCAGAAAGAAGCCTATGTGAACACTTTACAAGTTTGAAACCCAAGAAACCCCTTTTAAAACTTTAACACCCCCCGACTCTGACAAACCCACAAACAATGGTGGTCTACCTGAACCAGACTGGTGATCAGTCTGGTGTTGGCCTTCCTTGTCCACTTGTCACGTGCCACTGTCACCAGCATCATGGATGCCTCCTCTCCTTTGGTCCCCGCGATCCTGCTGAATCTTGCCAATGCGCAGCACAGCTGTTCGCTGCCACCGCTTGTCCCCCTGCCATCTCCCCTCCCCTCTTTTGTACATCTGTCAATTATTTACGTTTAGCGTTTATGTTAGTGAATGGCAGAGGAATGTGTGTAGGGTTGCACCTTTAAAAGTTCCAAAAACTTTCCAAGAGCGGCATGCGACATGTTGCTCTAGGGTTATGGTTTAGGGTTACCGAGGCCTCTTAAAATGCGCCCGCAGAGCGTTGCCGCAGGCTTCCACAGCTGCATGGCAGATCGGACGTTGCAACTTAAAGCCTGACTGCAAAACTGCGCATTTTCCAAGACCCCAACTCACTATGCGACCGGAGCTTTTAAATGGGCAACTTCTTAAGTAGCCGGCGTAGCAATTCTGGTGTTTGTACCGGTGCAGCAGCTCTCATGGCTTCTTCCCCTTCTCGATATTGTCAGCATTCAGGTAAGACTGCTCCAGTTTCTGCAAACATGTTTGGCTGGGACCATTAAGCTATCAGGTCAAGCGTCTCAGTATGAGACCAAGACGTCCCCCTGCCTTTTTTCGGGGTGCTGGTGGATGGTGAGCCATCCTGCCTGGTGGCAAAGGGGAGCCGCCACACAGCTGTGCCAGGAGCAGCCAAACTGTGCCCGTCCCAGGTGGAAAATTGCGCCAGAGGGAATTGTGTGGGGGGTCACTTTTTAAATCCAAACTTTCCCTTTCACTTTCTACAACCAAAACATCCGCGGCCAAAAAACTTACAACTTCCCGCGGTTCTAGCACCGCAAGCGCACAAGTGGCTCTAGGGTTAGGGTACAAGGCTTAAATGCGCCGCAGCTGTGCCTTCAGCTTCCACAGCTCCATGGCAGCGGACGTTGCAATTAAAGCTTGACTGCAAACCAGCATGTCCCGGGAACCCGACCCATTATGCGACGCAGCTGACACGGAGCTTTTTAAACCGGCAACTTATATTTGCGCGCCTAGCAATTCTGAACGTATCGGTTGCTTGCAGCAGCTACAGACGGAGCTGCGCAGGTACGCCGCAAATCAAAAAGAAGCGAAAAAGCAGCACCTTTTAATGCCGCTTCTTCCCGCTTGGGGCGTGCGGGGGGCGTGTTCATGACGGCATTCAGGTAAAGCCCGTCTGACGTCTACCTTCATGACGTCATGAAGTACATCCCTTTTTGCCGTTGTTAACCCGCCATAGTTTCCTCCATCACAAAGAGAGAGAGCGAGCAATTCAATATGTTTCATCAAATTTTCCTTCAATACTAACATTATGCAATTATGGAATGAAACAAACCAGGTCAGCTAGCCTTGCCATAAGTATTGTGGAATATTTGAAATTATTTCAGCTCAGTTAAATTGATCTTGCAGTCATCTGGAAGAATATCAGAACATTGAAAGTTTTTCCACATTTTACCGTTGTATGAACATCTTGTAGTGTTTGCAGAAGAATTACTCTGTGCAAGAAATTCTTTCGGAGGTGCTTTTGTTGTTTGCCTTCAAGTCATTTCTGATTTATGACAAACTTATACACATAGATTTGGGGGGGCAAAAAACCCACCACACCCCTCTATGAAAAACAAACCAGATTTTCATGCAGAAAAACTGTTTGCCTGCATGGGAAAACCATTTTCTGACACAGAAAACATTTTTCCAAGAAATAGTCTTCCACAGCACTTCAGAATGTTTGAATATGCGAAGCTTACTGGGGAAAATGTCCATGTTCTCCCACTGTAGGGAAAATCTACAGTACTTATCGCCTTTGCACGTTAAGGATGAAATAACACCGGATATATAGCTCAATTGTGGTACTGCAGCTTCAAATGGTACTTTATTTTGAGGGTCCTGACGGGCAGAAAAAATGATCTGATACTACTTTTAGAACAAAAAGAAAACATAGTTTTTTTCCTTGAGAGATTCCCTGACGTATTTTACTATGCTCTTGTTCTCCCATTTCTTCTCTGTCCATTTTGTTCCACATTGCTCCCCCCCCAAAAAAAAAACAGGCCCCAGAACCACCCAGATTCTTTACTTACCATCTACTCTGTTGCCTCAGCTTCTCATCCTAGTCCTAAATCTCTGGGTTTTTTTTTTTTGGGGGGGGGGTATTTTAAATTAGGCATACTTTCATTACATTACTTTTATGTTCTCTGCACTTGAAAATTTAAAAAATTCACAAGAGTGAGTAACAGTTCATTTTTTCTGCTGTGGATGCAGATGTGGTGTAAGGTGGGTGGCCTACTTTAGTGCTTGGCTCAGGTGGAGCTGGATTTAAAAAATTTGCCATACACAAAGCACCCCATTCCCACTTGCCCACTCTTTTTCTTCAGCTCTTGTGGATCCTTGCTTGGAAAATTGCGAGTTGGAAATGTCACATTTGGCCTTTAAGGGAAAAAAATCTATGTGACACTGCTGTGCATTATGAACTCTTCTTACTTCATTATCTTGCATAAAAAACTCTTTTTAAACGCCAATTTCTCTTAATGTTGATTCCCCAACAGGATGCTAATTAATTCTGACTCAAAATTCCTGACTTGTTAATTCTAAATGCCACCACATCTGTTGCAACTCTTCAGTATTTCATTCTCTATAGTTATCATGATGTGGTAAATACCATCCACATCACTTGGCAAGGCAAGGAAGGGCCAATTCATATGGTCATTTGCAGTGAAAAGATCATTCCAAGATATTCCAAGGGCCCAAGTCCAAATGTAGTTGATCTGCTTGTGACACCAAAGAGCATCATGGCTAAACAGGGTAGAAGCACTAGTTTATATGAGGGCAACAACCTTGACTGTCTAGAATATTGTGTGTCACTCCCAGAGCTGAGTACCACCCACAAACACATTATATACACAAACTATGCGTACATACTTCATTCCAAGGGTTCCAGCACTGGACTGAAAAGAACAGGCCTCACTCAATCAAACAAGCAGATTGGTTGACACCTGGATTGAACCTATGTGTTGCCATCATATCTACAGCATAAACCAAATAAGTTGTGTTACACTATTCTAGTTAAGAGACATTGAAAGATTAATGGTTGCGAGGAGTCTCTTCCTGGCATGCTTATTGTATTTTTATCTTTATTGTTCTGATTTCCAATTGATTTACATTATTAAAAATCAACCGCTATTTTAAATGTTTAACTAATTCGCTTGCTTTAGCTTCTTTAATCATCTGTTTGTTTTCAGCTTATCTGGTTTTACCTTTTTGTAACGCCACCATTGGTCCCATGTTTGATTGAAAAAAGCATTTTGTTGATACAAAGAAAGTAAAATAAATGCATGTAGTAAAATAAATCCTGCCTGTTCCAGTGGAAACTAATTTTCAGAAATGATACCTCCCTGTCTAGTTCATACTTTAAAATAGGCCGAGATCCTGTCAGCAGCTCTTTATGAGGATGGTGGCGCACTAGCACAAAAGGGCTGGGGGCATGCTGGGGGAGTGAAGAGAGCTGGCCCTCCCCCCCCCCAACTAACTGCTTACCTACACCCCCACGCTGCCTGTCCTGGCTGGCCTCCTCCCTGTTGGACTGCCCAGGTGCCCCTCCTCCTTCCCCGCTTCCTCATCACCTCTTTGCCTTGCTCCCAACCCAGGTGATATCAGCCAAGCAAGGGAGCAGGAGGAGGTCGGAAAAGGCAATGGAGAGAAGGCCTGCGGTGGAGCACGCCAGGAAGGGTGTGCACTCATCTCTCTTGCACCAAAGTTTGGAGGAACAGCCCAACCAGGTATCACCCCTCTCTGTGGTGTTCCCCCATGTGTAGCCTTGCACCTCCCCCCCCCCCCCAGTGACACCACCAATGCAGGACCTGGGCCCTGCTTAAGATATCTCATGGTGCAACCACAGGATCCCACTGTACAAAACTGGGTACTGTGAGGGGTGAGGATTTTTTTTTTTTCTGGCTAGGTCCAGGACAACCATGACTTCCACACGCCCTGTATTCTGGCTTACCAGTGCCCATGATGTTTTTGAGGGGGCCATGATCAACGAGCAGTCTGTCTTGCAAAATGTCATACTGTTGTTCCTCTGACCACTGCATGGGCCACACTGCTCACTCCCTTTGTGCATGATATGATGATTATGATAATGTGCCCTCCCAGGAATTACAAAAGTTTTCAAATTACCACAATCCAAACTATGCAAGCGTAAAGGTGTGTTTATAATGTTTTCGTAAAATTCCCAATGAGATACCAGCCCACAGTTTTGTTAATAGTAGTCTCAAAACGCAAAGCAAACAAAACCAACAAAAACAACAACAGTTCCAATCCCTGTGGGAGCCAATTTGGTATACGTGCGATCCAGCATGCTGTACGGTTTTGAGTGTTCAAATCCCTGCCTGACCATTGGAAATCCACTGGGTGACCTTGGACAAAGCCATATTGCTTAGCCTGCTTACTACCCACCAGGATTTAAGTTCTCAAAATATTTTGCAACCCTGACCTAAACATTAACTCTCCCAACACTTTACACCACAGGTGACTGCAGTAATTCAAACTAAATTATGTTTACTGGAGAGGACAAAAATAATAGATGTGTCTTATAATCAGACACACACACCACGTCCTAAGGCCATCATAAACACTAAACTAATGCATACGACAACACCCTATAAATATTAACACTGAATTTAAGACAGGATGCATCCACAGAGCCTCTAGAATTATTTAGAAACAATGCTGCAACCAAAAAAAAAAAAAAAAAAAAAACATTGGACAGAATGACTCCACACGTTTGAGAACCAGAAAGGAGCTGCTGTTACCAAAAGAAACAGGTGGGGGGATAGGGGGGCTTAGGGGGATCTGACTCAACTGCCAGGTGTATATGTTGGGGAAAACTTAGCTTTGCGAGAGGCTTGGGTAACATTTGGTCATATGCACTACATATGAGAGCAGTTCTAACTGGGAGGACTCCGGTTCTGGTGGAATTAAGAAGGTTTTATTTATTTAGAGTGAAAAATCATTCACACAAAGCAATTCACACAAGACAGCAGTTCGCACCAACCACAGCATAGCAGAGCTGAACCAAAATGAACAACAATGTGTTAAATTTACAGCGCTCATAAATAAAGGTTAATAAATACTAATAAATAATACTATATAATAATAATAATAATTAATAATACTAAAATATATGGAAAGAAGATAGCAGAGTTTTTAGGGATTACAGTGAGGTATAATTCTGTCCGAGAGAGAAGACTGTGAGAAGCTGGAGTGGCTCAGGCTGGCGAGATCTGAGAGTAAATACAGAACATACATAAAGTATGAGTGTGCATGTTGGGATGGACTGTGTTGACATCAGTTAAGTTTTGAAGCCATATTTACTACCTTAAAAATAGCCCCTAGCAATGGGCTGTATGGTCAGATAACACAAAGCTGAAACAAACGTGTCGCAGGACAGGAATTCAACAAGGGATTCTGAACTGGTTGATAGTTTTCAATTTAATGTAACAAAAACAGTGATTGGATGGGAATATCCCTGATGATGGATGGAGAAGAAGCTTGACTGGGAACACAAAAGTGGTGTAGAACAAAGAATGGTTGGCTTGCCTCTTTAGATGCAAAGAGCTCCACAGTGTATTTGGGGTTCTCATGGTTTTATATCTCATATCTGGAAAAATAGCATGTTTTCAAGCGATTGATGACTTTTCAGGAACACAAGGTTAGGTTCCCAGGAAAAAAAAGGATCATTTCCCCAGAGCATGTGTACATCCAGGTAAACAAAAACCATCAGATCTAAAGTGAGGCCTTCCTCCCCAAAGTATCAGCATTTCTTCTCAAAATCTGAAACTAAGGATCTCTTTGGACCCGAAAAAACAAGCCAATCACTCTTCGCCTACCCACCCTGTTGGTTCCCAGTCAAAACCTCTCCTTGTAAAAGCTGACCAAAGTCCAAATATAAGTCCATTTGTCAATTTTGTCCAGGGATCATTCTCTGACGTATTGCAAGCATAGTTATATTTTCTATTTCATTGGATTCCAGTCAGAGGAAAAATTATGTTTCCAGTAATGAAACTATCAATCCTTTAGCAGTCAGAAGGGCATGAAAAATCGACTTCAATTGACCGTTTCTTAATTTCCCAAGAAATAATTAAATAATTCAAATGAAACATATACTATTTTAATAGATTTTTTTTTAAAAAAAATGAGAAAGGAAGCTTGAGTGTTGAAAATACAAACTTATTTCTATCACTTCTTTTTGTAACCAGAAAGAAAAATTATCCAGTTTGTAATGCGAAATTTATAATATCTATTAAGCAATGTTGATATCCTAACATAATATGAACAGGAACTTTTTCAGTACGCAGCCACTAAGATTACAGAAATACGATAGGAAGGTCTTCGGACTTTCTCACTTTAGCTGAAAGTGCTCAGGCTTATTCTTTTCATCAGAAATTTGTTCTGGTTTCATTATTTTAATTATTTCTCCCACTGCTTCTAGTGTTGCCGCTTTGGGTTTTTAAAGGGTCTTTATAATTAATTATATGCAGTTGGCCCTTGGTATCTGCTGGGTTTTGATTCCAAGACCTCTTTGGAAACTAAAATCCATGGATGCTGTAGTCCTATTAACTACAATGGTGCAGTAACATGTTGTTGTCATGTCAAAATCAAGGTTACTTTTGGAAATTTATCATTTTTAAACCTATTTAAACGCGTGGATGGATGAATGTTGTGGATGAAGGGCCAACTGTTTATCATTTTGATTCCGTTGTCGTTATTTAAAATAATGCAAGGGCCTTGGGATTTGGGTGTCCTTTACAAGAACAGTCCTTGATTTGAATAACTATCAGAAAAGTGCCCACTATTTGATAGCATTCTTATTTCAACAGAAGACCAAAATGGCACACACATCACTTGGGCTTTGTGGCACTGGCTGGGATACTCCAAGGGAAGGGCTATGTGGCCATGTTCTAGAAAATTTACTTCCGACATTTCGCCAGCATCTGTGGCTGGCATCTTCAGAGAATGGACGCCAGCCCATTGAAAAGCCTTCGACCTTCACCCTGAAGCCAGGGTATCCTGGCCTTGGAGCTGACCTGACTTTTCCTCATTACCTGGCCCTTATTTTCCATGCTGGGGCAGCTGTCTGCATGGGTGTCCCACTAGCCTCTCGTACACTCACTGCCACCAGGGTTGCTCACTTCTAAGGATTAGAGGCAAGGCACCCAGTCATATCACATGGGCTAGACTCAGAGCCAAGCAAAGGTGACAGCAGTCAGTACCACTGGGCAGCTCAGAGGGTGCTGGTGCAGACAGCCACCCCAATGTGGAAATGGCTGGGTGGAGTAAGAGATCTATTTTTAATTCATTTCAAAGTTTTTAAACTCTTGATTCTGTTGCTGAATGTGGTGTAACATCATTCGGACTGCTTGCACCAGAACCAGGGAGCCGTGTACACTCATTTGAATAAGACAACACAACCAGAATGTGGGGGCCTGGGTCATTAGTATTCTCAACTTATAGTGAGATTTTGTTTCAGTTCTTTATTTCATATTATTACTAATAAATTACTTGTTCTATTATTTTAGGAATTAGTCCTGTCCTGTTCTAGACTTACTTTGTTCTGTCACTCTTTGTGGATTTATTGTCACTCATTTTTCTGTCACTCATTTGTGGATATTGCTGTATGGTCAAACAGGGCTACCCCTGAATGTTTTCTGTTCCATTATTTTTAAATTGTAGTAATTGGTCTAACAGTGTATCTAGCCATACAAATAACACATTCAAAACAGTGTGCTCCTTTGCCCCATGCTTCGTGATCCATTCTTCTTTTTTGCCTATGCATTAAAGGCCATCCTACTGTAGTCGGATTGAATGATGTCAAAAGTTGGGATTGATCTTTTTAAACAATATTTTAAGTGTCATTTTGGCCATCTTCCTAATATTCTAACCTAAAAAAAAATGTGGGTTTGCCATTTTGGTTCCTCTTAAGACAGAGAGAAGAAAACAAGTTTTTTATATGATTTGCTTGAGATTTAACTATTCAGTTCCTACACTGAGCTGATATATGCCTAGGAACCTAAGAGCATCATCCATACTTCTGCTGTCCCATATCCCAAGCTATTTAGAAAAGACCTGCACCACTGCTGCTGATCATCCCATCACGCGAACGTCATCGTTCGTGGGTGCAAAGTGAAAATCCAGAGAGAATGTGAATATAGCAAAGAGACTATGAGCACAAACTAACAGAAAGTCTCTCCCGCTCTACTACTAAATTCCAAATGGGCTCCAGTGATCCATGAATACATAGAGCTTGAGGCAAATTCTTGAACACATTTATAAACATTTCTGCTGGGAAGATCATGGCCCTTAATGAACTGAGACGAGTTTAATCACTAAACATTGAATCAGCAGAATGCACTTGTGTCCCAGCGAATATTAAAATGAAGTACACATAGAGCACAAAGACTTGGTTAAGAAGCATGCCAAATGATTGACTCACAGGGCCATATGACTCCATTTTATTTATTTACTATTGATTGATGATCCAAAGGATATTTTCAAAGTGGGCAGAATCATAGATAGAAGCAGAAACTTTGCTGTAATGGCTTGACAGATGCAAAGCAATTTTCCAATCCAATGATGCTGATGAGACCTTGGCTAACCTTTCTCTTGGATGATGTAGTCTTGTACCCAACAATTAGCCTCCACCTGAAAAATGTTAATGGGATAAAGTTCTAGTCCATTTGAGAATCCAGATCAGGACATAGGAAGTAACTGGAAATATAATTCTAATGATGCATAACAGAGATCTTATCTGACAATTTTATAAATAGCCTTTCATTCACACATTTTTCAGTCACAGTCATTAGGACATATTCTCAAAATATCGTGTAAATATCAAAACATGGTGTGACTTAAAATAATTCACTTTGTTTCATTCCCAACTTGTCTAAATCCATTATTATACAAGCAGATATCCACTAGTGCACAGGAATTACAGTTCTCTTATTTACTCCCAGAGTAAGACTATTCCTTATCCCCCAAACCTATAGTATAGTCAGTGAAGATACTAAGGAGTCTTCAAAGAAAGAACAGGTACAAGACCCTTTGGCAGATGGCTTCTTCAGCATTAACCCCCAGGGCATGAAGAAGGCCAGCAGTCGATACTTTCAACACTTCCCAGACAGACAGACTAGATGCCTTGGCATTACAAAGCAAATGTAATTCCAACTGCCTTAAACTGAAAAAAAAAAAACTGTCTGTCTAGCCCAATATTGTCTACTCTGGCAACAGGAACTGTTTCAGCACCACTTTATTTCTTTAACTAGAGATGCAAATATTTGTATCTGGAACTTTCTACTTGCAACTACCAGTGTCACATTCTTGCTTCATAACAGATTGTTCTGCCTGTACAATCCCTACCTGAAAATACAGAACAATAAAGTTTTCTCTCCCTGCCCCTGCTGCCACCCCATTCCCCGCAATAAATTGGCAGGATGTGCAAGAGTAGGTCACTGTGGCAACAAAAAGCAGTGTACATTTTTATATGTACCGGAGGCAAAATACTTATTATGAAGCAGAAATGGTTTCTAAAAATTAGTCTATAACATTCTACAAAACTGAAAATGTCCAAATAGTTGATGTTGAACACCTATTACATATAAAAAGCTCTGTCAATTATTTTAGCAGTTATAGCAAACTGTGTGACTATACTTGCAGAAATGGGACAATTGCTTAGGGATGTGAATCATCCTCGGAGGAATGGGAATGTTGCCAAAGCTGCTGTCAGTTTTTCAAATTTACTAAAGAAAATATATCGTGAATTATCTCCCTGCAATGCCCAGTCTGAGTTGCATTATAGAATCACAACCGTCCAGGAACTACAGCAGTGGGAATCTGGTGTGTGTGGGAAAAGGATATCCCAAAGAGTATTACTTGGTCTTGGAGCTAAAATGGGGGGAGGGGGCTGTAGCTCACTGATCAAGTACACACGTGATCTGCCCAAGGTTCCAGATTCAGTGGTGGCATCTTCCCATAGAATGGGGAAAGTCTCTTGTGTGAAACCCTAAAAGGCAACTATGAGTCTGCCAGCTCTTCCACACTGCAAAAATAAAGTGTTTTGACACCACTTTAATTGTCATGGCTCACATCCTGTGGAATCCTGGAATTTGTAGCTTGGTGAGGTATTCAGCCTGGCATGTCAGGGACTTCTGTTGCCTCACCAAACCACAAATCCCTTAATTCCATAGGTTAGAAGCATGGCAGTTAAAGTGGTGTCAAACCACTTTATTTCTGCAGTGTGGATACACACCTTGTGCTGGTCTGACAACATTTTGTTTTCCATACAGTCTTCCAGCTTCAGTGCATGATGAGATTCAGACATCTCAACTGGTATCTGGTCCACACTCAGGAAAATCAAATGAATAACACAGTTTGACCAATAAACTCAGAAGACTGAACAGGATAATGAACTGAAGATTGAAGAAGTGGAAAGAAAAGAAATGTGAGGGGCTAGGGGGGAATACCATACCAGGCCAGGCCGCCAAAGTTTCAACATAGGATGCTTGCAGAGAATCAGACCAGAGGAAAATCATAATTCTACCAAGGGAAGCCAGACTACGTGGCACATTTTAAGATGCTGGTTGTTATATTTAAAGTGAAATCCTAGGTTATATCTGAACTTCTATTGAAAGTACCATACAGCTACAGTTCTCCCCAGCAACAACCAGCCAAGCACAATAACAGATAATCAGTCTAATAAAATTGCTAGCAGATTTATAGAAGGAAAATGAAAATACTCTAATGGTAAAATGTAAGGGACAATAAAGTATACACAATACCTAGTTAGGGTAAGTGGCACAATTTAGATGCTGGTTATCACACTTAAAGTGAAATCCTAGATTACATCTGAACCTGCATTTAAAGTATCGCCTAACTAGCATGGCTAGCTGCCATTAACAGACCTAGGAAGAGCTCCCCGTGTAAGCCATATAATTTGGTGGCCATCACAACATCCATTTGGTGAAAAGGTGCTTCTTTTTTCCATATTGAGATATAGCATCATGACTACTATGATGACAAAATTCATTTTATCAGTGCTTCTTCTCAGACAGCATTACAGCAAGGCAATATTTCAGGTGGCCGATAATACAGTGCTCCCTTGCCTTATGCAGGGGATCCGTTCCAGACACATACACCCACTGCATAAGACAAATTCTGCCTATGTTAAAGCTCCATTCATTTGAATGGGGCATGCCGCCGCAGCATGCAGCGTGTGCCACAGGCGTGCGCCCCATTCACCATATTAAGGCTCGCTGTCTGCGTGACCTCAAGTCTGTATATGGCAAGCGCACGTATGGCACGGGCACGCTGTAATTGTTGGAAAATATTAGAGGTTGCTATCAGTTAATACTGAAATCGTTGTTGATTTCCTGTTATTAATCTGTTGCCTTAATTCTGATGTTTAATTTTTTTTCTTTGATTTTAATTAAATTTTCCAACTTCTAGTGGGTTGATTCCCTCCCCTCCCCCCCTTTGCTTTGCTTTTTCAGAAAATGGCAATTGGATTATTAAACAAAGTAAACTTGTTATAAGTGTTACTTTGGATATTGAAATTGTCTGTAGCTTCAGGAATGAAGCAAGACAGATTCCATAAAAATACTTTAGTGAGAAATACATAGCAGTATCAGGGAACAAGAGAAAGATGATAAGGCTTTTTGATAAAGCTTAAAGATAGCAATAGCAAGTACCTTTCTATAGCACTTACCAATGTACTAAGTGGTTTACAAAGTGTAAGTTAATTTTAGCGACCTACAGAAGGATGCCAGGCTGAGTTGACCCAGACTTCAGTAGTGAGGCATGGTTGTTGAATATGGTAGAATACAGGAGACAAGACGGATCCCATAGATTCCCACTGACTCCTTCACACAAACACTTTAATCATAGGAACAGGGGAATCAAGAGGTAGCCAAAGAAATTTGGTGCAGACCATGTAGCATCCTAAAAACAGTTATTAAACAAAACTAGACAGCTACAAAATGACTAGAGCACGCACAAAACAACAAACGGAGATGAATACTGGGTTGGGGCCCCAAGGACAGACAGACTAGCCATGTTCAGAACTATTAACTAAGCTGAGGTAGCATTTTCCTCTTTCTCCACTTTTCTGGAGGAAGTTTCAGGTTCTGAAACCCCAGCTGTGTTTGGCTATTAAGTAATATGGCAACCCAAACAGTCTTCAGCAAAGACTCCAGGCCATCTCAGAAGGTACCCTAGAGCACATAAATATGACCTGTATTTCTTTCAAATATAGGAAGCTTCATTTTTCTTATTTCACTATGCGACTGTAACACTTTAATCATAGAAAGACCTTTGGCCATAATAGCAGTTCCATGCTAAGGAAAGCTACACCAATGAATTTTTAGGCAGCCATTAAAGATCAAAAGGGTGGGCCTTTGAGGGTGATTGTAGTGTGGCAACAGTCCTAGCAACAAGCATTCCCTGATGGTAATGCTCTGCCTTTTTTCCTTGACATACTAATCTCTCTCTCCCTCTCCAGAAATACAGGCCTGATAAATCAGTGGAATGCTGTGGATGTTATATATCCTAATTTCAATAAGGCTTTTGATAAGGTCCCTTACAGCAGTCTCACAGATATGCTGGTAAAATATGGGCTTCTAGAACATACAGCTGTTATATTGAATTGTAGCTAGTTGAGGGAGCATACCCAGAGAATGCTCAGTAATAGTTTCTCATCACCCTACAAAGAAGTTGTGTGCCTCAGTCTTCTGTCCTTGACCCGGTTATGTTCATCATATTTATAAATGTTGTGGATGATATATTAGAGTGCATGCTCATCGTAATTGCAGATGACATCATGTTGCTGGAGAGTAGCTAACACCCCAAGAAGACCGAATCAAGATGGCACTAACAGATTAGAAACCATGGCAAAAGCTAGCAATATTGGTTTCATCAGGGATAAATATAAAGGGTAGAAAAAATCAGATGCCCAAATATAAAATGAGCAACGTCTGGCTTGATGGCAGTAATGAAAAGAATCTAAGGGTCTTGAAAACTACAGTCTTAACAAGAGTGAACCATGTCACATAGCAGCAAAAAGAAGAAGAAGAAGAAGAAGAAGAAGAAGAAGAAGAAGAAGAAGAAGAAGAAGAAGACGAAGACGAAAAGAGTCAATGCAATTCTATGGTATATCAACCAAACTAGGCCTGTTACAGACTGCCAAAATAAAGCTGCTTCGGGTCTTTTTGGAGATATGTTATTTAAATTATGCATGGGTTCCTAAGAGTCTGGAGGTCGGTCCAAAGCCACACTCCATTCCTAAGCACTGGAGTGCAGCTTTGGTGCAGCTTCCGGATTCTTAGGATGCATGCATCATTTAAACAGCATACCTCCAAAGAGACCCAAGCAGCTTTATTTTGGCAGTCTGTAACGGCCTATGATGCCCACATCAGAGAAATAATGTATCATCAGTAAGAACATGGTATCCTGTTGTGAGAAGCCAGTTTAAAAAGGATATTTGATGAAATGGAATATATCCAGAGGAGAGCAGCCAAAGCAAAAGGTCTAGAAACCAAGCCCTATGAGGAACAATTGAAGAAGTGGATGCACTTAACTTGGAGAAGAAAAGACTGATATGATAGTTATATTTAATTAATTGAAAATGTCATGTTATAATGGAGCAAACTTGGGTTTTTTCGCTGCTCCAGAAGCAGCACCCAAGAATGGAGTCAATTTTTAAAAAATCAGGACGAGAGAGCGAGAGAGATGCCACTCAATATATGGTAAGAGTTGCCACATGCGAAAAACTGCCTCAGGGATAGGTCTTTTTATTGTGGTTTATAAAACAGATAGATGCACCTTTCCGGTGTGCTTTAGTATGGGAGTCCAGCATGGCAGGGCATTAGATGGCCCTTGTAGGCCCGTTTCACCTCTATGAGACTGTGCCTTTCAAAAAAATGTAGGGGGGGGGGGAAACAGACCGGGTCTGTGGCAACACACATAAATATTGTCAACTCTGCCCTTTAATTCCTCACAATGATTTTCCCTCCCTCCATTTCCATTTTGCTTAAATGAACCAGCTCATTACTCTGACAGAAACCAAAGGCTTTTAACAACCCAGCAGGATTTAGTTAATTTATTTAGTTAATCATCCCTGGGGTAAACAATTATCCCGCACATATTCCCTACTGAAACCTGCATTTTTCCTTTTTCTTTGATCACTGTAATTTCCTTGGGGTCTACTGTGTGATCAGTGTTGTCATTTTTTCCTGATTTTACAGAAACTCGGTTACAGGTTGAAAACATGTCATGATTATTCATTAGATAAAAGGAAGGAAGGAAGAGAAGGAAGGAAGGGAAGTGCGATTAAGCCATCATTCTGAGATGCTGGCTTATAAAATGTTTCTTATTTGGCCATCTTCCATTTGGCTTCCAAGACAACGTTTGTGGCTTGGTCCACTGGGCTTTGTCATAATTCTGGGTTTTATTCATAGTTGTATGTTCCTTTCATAAATATCATGGCAAATTGTCAACACTGCATGGCAAAGCAATGCAAACAACAACAACTCTGAGACAAAAAAGAAATCCCTCAAAACAAGGATGGCCTGGGATTGGGATGGCAAGACTTTTGACACTTTCCAGCCATAAAATGTCCTGTAACACTTAATTTAGAACTCTCTTCATTGACAGTATTGCCACATTCTGCTTTCCCAACCCCAGTGCCTAAAGAGAAGCATAGGCTTGCCTGCCTCATAGGTGTGATACTAACACAGCTATTGAAGCAAGCTAACTTCCACTTCTCTTCAGCACTAACCAATTAGAGTTATGACTGGAAATACCGCATTTAGGGATGGGAAGGCAGAATTTGGGTTACCTTGAAAGACAGAAGCCCTGAACTGAATACAAGATGACATTTTATTAGGCTAATCCTTGCTGCACCAGCATCCTGTTTTGGTAGAATTTCCTTCTGCCTCAAGAGTTTTTCCACACATACATTGAAAGCACATTTTAACCAACTCTGTGTGCCCTCTTCTGTCCTCTTTTAGGTGATACATTTTCTTTTGGCGGGTATCTTTGGCTGGGTATGGATGATGTTCTCTCTCTATCAGTTACATACAGTGACAACCTGTCCTTGGGTCTGAAGAAATGCAGCCAGCCATCACTTTTGTAACTGGTAAGACGGGATTCTGCATTTTTAAATTGTTTAAGATTGCAAGTTTCTGTATTTCAATCTTGTTTAGATGTTTCATAATGCAACATTATCACTCAAGAGGGATACCAGATGGCAGAACATTGGACAATAATTTTTAAAAGGTATCATTTTGTAGCTCATAAAAAGCCCTGTATAAATGGTCCTAAAAGTCGTATTAACATTACAGTATGTAAAATATTTCTTATGTTTCAATTTAATCTCTCATTGCAATTATAGTGTCCTCTTACTGTGTTGTTCGTCATTGCTTTCCTTAAATAATAAGTAATTATTTGAACTTTAAAAAATATGATTGATAAGAGAATGGCATACAAATGAGGAATTCCACCACTCCCAAATTTCTCTAGAAATGTCTCAGGATGACCTACGACAGTGGACGTACAATGCTAGTTTACACCTTCATCAACATTCCTCCTCAAATATTGTCAGTCCCATGGGTTATTTTTACAGTGTGACTTTGCTTTTGTTTCTAACTCGAACAAGTACAATGAATTAAATGTAACTATTTAACTTCCATTCTGCCATAGCTGGTTTCTTCTTACATTAACTCTTTTAATACTGTACACAGTTATATTAAAAGGCCAGACCTCAGCATAATTATCATATTTCACAGTCATTTATATCATGAGTGGACCACTGTTTGGGGACCAAGGGCCCATTTTTACCACAAAGACTTCCCCTCGACTGCCTGCCTCTTCCCCGAAATACAAATGGTGTGACAGGAGGAAGTGACAGAAAATGACATTTTGGGAGCTTTGTGAACCACAAAATGGAGTCCAGGGTGTGCATGTGGCCCAGGGGCTGTATTATGCACACACTGCTTGAGAAAACTATTGACTGACAAAGTGAATGCAAAGGCACAACGAGAATATGCAAGCATGGCAGGTAGGGTAGCCGTTCAAAACTATCACCTCTCTATCAAAGGAGTGTCAGCAAGTCATTCCCTTTGCTTGCTGCTTTACTGAGCTAAGCAGCTAATTTTGCATTTGCTGCATAGTGCACTAATGGAGAACTGTTAGCCCAGCCCTTTGTTTATAGGCTGTTACATACTACCCACTTTTCCTCATTTGAGAAATTGAAACTTCATTCACAGATAAAATAATTCTAGAAGCTATGCCTTCTGAAGGCAAAAGGAAAGGCAGATTTCACTACCATTGGTGGCGCTTTTAAGAACAGCTAGAAATTGCAATGCTTAATGATACTCAGCGGAATTTCTTTTCTCACACAAAATGAAGGCCTATAAATACATTGTCATATTTTTTCCTCCTATAATATTTCTAACACCTTTGCCTGATGAAGAAGCAAGTGGAGCTTCAAAAACTTTCAACATGATATTGTACATATGGTTAGTCCAATAAAGGTATCACTTTTTTGTGGCTTTTGGATGTTAGTTGTACTTTGCTATATGGCCAACATGGCAACCCCTGGATATGTTTTCTATGTCTCTTTAGTTCATGGTGGCACACCCATGAAGACAGTGAGTACATTCCTGATACAAAGGCTATTTAATGGATCCTGCAATCATTCACATGGAGTAGTAATTTCATTGGGCTACTTTTGAGTAAGCATACACAGAAATCAAGTCTTTAGGCTACTCAGTAATAGTGCTTCACTTTTAAAAAACAATTTATTAGCGATTTATGTAGTGTTTTTAGCAATTATTCACTATCCATTCTCTCACCACAGATAACATTCATGTTCATAGTGTATCAAGCAATTACTGATCAAAGGAAACGACAGCAGCAGACCATAATCAATATTCAAAGATGATCATCATAATAGCCTCTTGATTGATCATATTTTTAAAAGTAAATCCCATAGAGAGAGATTACTTAGGGTTGCATTTCTCCAAAATCGCTCAACTCTTTCTGAACAAGGCCACTGAGTGCATTGTCATTACTGCGGCTTTTTCTTCTGCAAGCACTGACAGAATGGCCATATATCCTACTTAACATAGGACATTGTAAAATCATATATTAGAAACAAGCATGTCACCAGAGGGATGGTACAGGCGACACCAGGTGACACCCTAACTGGGGGAAAACCCACTGCTCTCCAAAAATCTTCCTCTTGGGAGAAACAGGTTGCAGCATTCACCTGAGTCCCTTTGAAATGCTGAGGAGACTCAGTGGGAGAAGAGAGGCCTCACCTGAGTTTTATTTTAAAAAAACATGAATTTAATTTTGTTAATTTTTAATTTTTCTTTAAAAATTATTTTAAAATATTTTCTTTTTATTTCTAAATATTCTTTAACAATCACATCTTACGAAATTTTCACTTGAAACACATAAAACTATGTACATGTAAACACATTTAGCCTGTGCATATATTATAATCTAAAGGTATACTTGTAATTTTGCTAGTTGTTTATAGCACAACTATTACTATTACATTCAGTGATATATGGGAATTATGCAATTACAGAAGAAAAAAAACCCAAAAGGCACAGAGTAAAAACAGTCTTGGCCTGCTTTAGAATAGCAAGAGCTGGAGTGGGGGGGAGGAGGAGGAGAATCACACACCCCTCATGCTACCTATCAGTCATTACTGCCATGGAAGCGATCTATTACACGAGGCAATGTAAGGACCTTTACAGACCGGCATGAAAGGGCAGAGTCGGGGTGCAGCATCCTGATGATGCACGTCTGACTCTATCCCCAGGGCACCTTGACACTGCGTACTGTTCCAGATGGTGCGTGGCATCATGGCACGTCTCCGGCACTGCGCCTAGATGACGCAGTGCCGAAGGGGCACCATATAGCCATGCTGCAACAGCTATGGCACCCTTTTGCAGGCACAAAAAGGAGCCGCTTTTTGTGGCTTGTTTTTGCATCCTATAAAGGCCGGGCAGCATGAGGTTGCCGCAGCCTCAATCTGGCACAAAAAGGGGCAGTCTGTAGAGCCCCTAATGGAATAGGAGTGATATTAGGAGCCTATTAAGAGGTTTTCCCTGTCAATGAAAAGATGAACCAAAGAAATAAAGAAAATATGAAGTAGCAACGGAATAGAAAAGACATTGTGTGATAAGTACTAGCCAAATACACTAATATCTTGCCTTAATTCTAATTTACTGCCTCATGTGATAAAGTTGTTATTCTGGCACATGAAAGAGAAAATCCCAGAAATACATCTTTGTATCTCTACCAGTAATAGTAATAGCAGTAATGGTCCAACTAGCACCACAGCTATCACCACTACTTCAAATTAAACAACTAACCATTTTCTGATCTTTCATGATTTCTGAAATTTGCTGCCTGACTGTGTCTAATGGTAGGGCTGGCTTTGCCCCGCCACAAATTTAGTAAAATGAACAATAGGAAGGAACACAGTAGAGTTCTTAATTTCCTTGAGGAAACGAAAGATATTAAACACTGTCTAGTACTAAAGGGAAAGCCTAGAGAGATAACATATTGTAACACTGCAGGGGCATTTGGAAATCTTCCTAGCACCACTGTGATGTGTTCATTTGTTTTTAATTTTCTCTCTGTTTTATCAGACTCCCTAAGGTTTGATATTAAAGAAAATTCATAAGGCGCAAGACATAAACAGTATTTTGCTCAACATACAATTCATTTTTTCTGCATTTTGAAAGGTGCATTTTGATTTCATTCTCCCCCCTCCTCTATTTCTTTATGAATCAGAGTAAATATGTCCACCCTTGCACAACTTTTGGACCTTTATTTTCTTTTCTGTTTCCTTCCCCCCAATAATCATCAGTCTGAAAAATCTGATGCATAGAAATGCCTGCCTTTCTCTATTAGAATATTCTCCACTTCCAATGTATATGAGTTGCATATAATTGTAGCACAGCTTGGGAGAGGTACGTTTTTGGATTACACTTCCAGAACTCCCAAACCAGCATTGCTAGTGGCCAAGGAAAGTTATTTTTGGACTATAACTCTCAGTCATCTAGGGGATTCTGGGAGCGCTAGTTAAAAAGCATAAAGGCCAAAGTAAGAAGAAGGCTCCCCTCCTTCCAATCCATCATCATCCAGCCTAGGGAAGAGAGAGGAGCAGGCCATCTCCACTGGGCCTAGCCCAAAGTAAGAAGAAGAGCCATCCTTCCAGCCCAACTGCCATGACCATGGCCCCAGAAGGAGAGAAGAACAATGAACTTGATCACCACAACCATTCCCTTCTCCTTTTGTGTCATGTCTTTTTAGATTCTAAGCCTGAGGGCAGGGAACTCTCTATTTTTTTTTTAAAAAAAGTAAGCCGCTCTGAGAGCCTTTGTTGCTAAAGAGCGGAGTATAAATACTCCAAATAAATAAATAAATAACTTTCCAGAACTCTCATGTTTTCACAAGAGAAAGATCCCAAGCCCAATTAAGGGATGGATCAAATATTCAAAATTATTTGGAAAACAGTTGAATTTAAAAAATAAATGTTGAGAAACCCTGAGAAGAGGAATCCTGGACTGACAAGAATCTTTGCAGTTTGGGACCTAGGCTGTGTCTGTACTGACAAGAAACCTCAGCTTACTGTTGGGGCTTCCAGATCCATGAGGAGGCTGAGCTGTCTGCACTATCATCACCTACAATGGACTGATACTGGCAGAACTGTCAACACACTCCCCCAGGTCAGCAACTCAAGAAGACAAAACGAAAATATCCAAAATTTACAAAACATTGCTAAATAGGGAATTAGAATCTGAAACCATAAAAGAAAATATGGTGAGATGGGCACAAGACATAGGACATTCCTTGTCCTATGAAAACTGGCAGAAAACATGGAAACAGACCAACAAGTTTACAGCATCACAAGATTTAAAAGAGAACTTCATGAAAATCGCAAATAGGTGGTATCTTACGCCAAGGAAATTGAAACATATACACAAACTCTCGGAAGACAAATGCTGGAGATGTAATAAAAATTGTGGTTCTCTCTTTCATATGTGGTGGAATTGTAAAAAAATTAAAAGATTCTGGTCTAAAGTACACTTAAACATTCTAAAAATACTAAAAATACATTATGATATGCAACCAGAACTGTATTTAATCAAATATGGTATCAACTTTGAAAAAAAGAGAGGAGGAAAGGAAATACTGGAGACTGCTATTATATCTTATAACAGCAGCAAGAATAGTAATAGCCAAAAAATGGAAAAGCAAAGACGCACCAACAATTGAAGAATGGATGATTAAACTACAAGACTTAAAAGAAATGGATAGACTGACTTGTATGATAAATAACAAATCAAAAGACAGGTTAAAAGAAGATTGGCTTCCATTGTTAAGATATTGGGAAGAAAACTTGGGAATCAAGAGAGACCTGATGATTTAAGGCCAAAATAGGTTTATTATATGTAAATAAGGATACAAGTTGGTATATGGATTTGCTTTCATAGCTCTATGTTTATATGTAACTATACTTGATAGGAACTGAAAAGTAACCAAGTTCTATAAGGGAAAAAAATGTACAGGATATGACACTCACATAATGTTTATTTATGTGTTACTGTGTATAATATCAATAAAACAAAAAAGAAAACTTCCAGTCAAGTGACTAGGCTCTTTCACATAAAGGACACATTATTATTTGTCAATATGCCTTCAAAAGTACAGGAGTCCAGCTAAAGTAAAATGACTGACATGCCAGCAGGGAAACATCTGGCTTCTAGCTTGGGACCTTATCGCACACACTCCCAATCTGGGCAACGGCAGGGGATGCACATGGCCGAGTGAAAATGCATTTTATCACATGCCACACTGTCCTCAAGGTGGCCCCATGCCATTGCCCAGCTCTAAGCCATCCTCGATCAAGGCTCAGCCGTGTGATTTTACTCCACCAGAAAGCTTCCACCTCTCAAGATTCAAACATCTGAGCCCTGATTGGGGATGGCTTAGTGCCAGGCAATGGCATGGGGCCACCTTGAGGACAGTGCAGCATGTAATAAAATGCGGTTTCACTCAGCCATGTGCATCCCCTGACTGTGTCCAGATCAGGAGCAAAAATGTGTGCGATAAGGTCTTTGGTTACTGTGGCCTTTGGAGGGCTTGCTTGTATGTAATCACTACAGGGTAGGGCAAGACAGGAGTAAGGTCTTTTGCTTCTCTGGTATTGTCTTTTTCTTTCTCAGCCCTCTACATTTCTTGCATGAGAGACCAAATCAAGCAAGCAAGCAAACAAACCCTCAGGAGAAATAGAAGAGACCCTAGTTATCTTCCAAATGCCTTTGAAAAAAAAAGCAATAATTTCTATTTGTTTGCTGTCAGTGACAGTAGAAGAATAAAATACAGTTGCAGGTATCTACAATAGACAAATGTTTATATGGTAGAAGCTCTTTTTATTTACTGTATGTTAGTCCTCCTTTATAAGATGTTTTGTAAAAAGACTGCAATCTCATTTTTAACAAAAAAAAAAGAGTAAAAGTTTGGGTGTGTTAAAATTTGGAAGATGGTGTTTTGGCTTTTGGAAGGAATGTTAAAAAATAAGATTCTATAGCCTACCATAGAAGCAAAGATTTGGGTATACTTAATTTAGAACAGAGGTGGAAAGTGTATTTAAAAAGTACAGTACCCCCAAAATATATTTCTCAAGTGTTAAACACCCCTGACAAGGAGAATCCTGGACTGATGAGAATCTTCACAGATCAAGACTTATTCTATGCATTTTCTTTGCATAGAAAAGCTAAGGTCCTTATAATGTAATAGAAATTTAATTCTTTTTCTTTCTTTTTTTAAAAAAAAGATCAAGCAAAGACAGACCACCTAATCTAGATTTTTCAAAGGAAATAGTGAGAAAGTCTAGCCATTTTCTTTTGTTGTGTGGAAGTTTCAAAAATTGTGCCATTTTTGACGATTATTTGCAGTTTGGGACTGAGAACAGTCCGCAGAAATTTACATGTGTTTTTGTTTTCTCCAGAAAGATTTTGTTTTTTGTTTTTTGGCACAGGAAATAATCTTTTTTGACTATGGCAGACAACACAAAAGTACTATTATCGGTATAGAAATATTTTCTGCTCAGAAAATGTTTCCTGGGCAGAAAATTCTGTTCCTAAGTGTTAAGAATGAAAAGTAATTTTCTCTGGTAATCATGAAACAGCCATTTCTGTACACTGCTTGTGCTATTCTTTGGTGATGATGATACTTCTTACATTGAAGACTTTAATTGTCAAACCAATAAACATTTACCTGCCTCCAAAAGTGCCAGACAGAACAAAACTAAGAAGCTAAAAGTATCTAGATTAACTGGTTAATGTGTTTAAAAAGCAGAAATAACTTAAATAGAATCTTATTTTATGAAAGGCAAGTGTGCTATTTTCCAATTTATTTTTATTTATTTTTTTAAAAAAAATTATTAAGCAAATAATATAAACACATACAACATTTATACAACTCACATTACATATAACAAATAACAATTCAATCCCCCCACCCCCCATAACCAGCCCCCATCACTCTCATAATCATACCTTCCTTCTTCCTTCCATACCTTCAATCATTCGACAAATTAAAAAGACTTCCGAAGCAAACCCAAACCGTTTCATTTTCTTACTGTTTCCTTTCTACTTTTCCTTCTTTATTTATTTTAAATATCTGTAATTTCCAATTATCTATTTGATGCAATAACTTGTACTGTATATCTGTAATGCCCAATAGCTTAATTGTGACATTTACCTAAACTGTCTTTTCTTATTTTATTTTATTTTCCTTCCTTTAAGGAAATTATATATCAATTTAATTGGATTATGTAATCAGTTCTCTTCAAGAACCCTTGTCAATTTTATTTTGATATTTGGCATTCTCAGAATATAATCAATAATTCTTTCCCAATCTTCTTTTTCTATATTGCCTTCCTCCTTTCCGG
>NC_056523.1:257197267-257255175 GCF_019175285.1 Sceloporus undulatus
AAAACAAAATCATCCTTTTTCTTAACTAGTATATCTTCATATGTCATCCATTTCTGTTCATCCGGTAGATTTTTCAAAGGGTCAAATATCGCTTATGGGAGGAAAGCCATAAGGGGGTTTTCATACTAATCCATTTCCTATATTTGGTCCATATTCTATAAATTGATGCTCTAATATTGTGGTTTTTAAACCCCTGGTGGGCTTTTATTTTTTCGTAATATAAGTATGCATGAAACCCGAACCGAAGGTCATGCTCTTCTAGTTTTAATAGTTTTTTGTTTTCAAGATTTAACCAATCTTTCAACCACAACAAGGCACTTGCTTCAAAATATAATTTGATGTTGGGGACTGCAAATCCTCCTCTTTCTACACTGTCAAATAAATAAAGTTGGTTTATTCTTGTTTTTTTCCCCAACCATATGAATTCTGCTAGTTTTTTCTGCCAATCATGCAATGTTTTATCCTTACAAATAATTTGTAACGCTTGAAATACAAATAGGATTTTAGGAATTACATACATTTTAATAGCTGCAATACGACCCAGTAAAGACAGATTAAGTACTTTCCATTTTTGAAGATCCTTTAAAATTTCTTTCCATTTAACATCGTAATTATTTTTAATTAAGTCAGAGTTCTTATTTGTTATAATAATTCCCAGATAGCTGGCTTTCTTTGTAATCTTTAAACCTGTTTTTTTTTTCAAATTTGTTGTCTCTTCCCTTTATCATATTTTTTGTAATGACCTTTGTTTTCTCAATATTTAATTTTAAACCAGAGATTTTTTCAAAATCTTTTAGTAATTGTAGAAGTATTGGAACACTCTCAATAGGGTCCTCTAAAATTACAGCGATGTCATCTGCAAAAGCGCGTACTTTGTATTTTTCTTTCTTTATTTTTATACCTGAGATGCTTTCATTCTCTTTTATTTTTCTTAACAACAGGTCCATAGAGATTACAAATAAGATTGGGGATAAGGGACATCCCTGTCGGGTTCCTTTTTTGACATCTACCGATTTTGTTTTGCTGCCATTAATTATAATTTTTATCGTCTGCTTACTATAGATTTCATTTATCCATGCAATAAATTCCTCCCCTATTCCAAACAATTTTAATGCATTTTTCATAAAAGACCAATTCAAGCTATCAAAAGCTTTTTCCAGATCAAGTAGGAGTAAAGCCATCTCTTTTTCATTGTCAGCTTCAAAGTATTCGATTGAGTTAACAATATATCTTATGTTTTCACTTAATTTCCAGCCTGGAGTGAACCCACATTGTTCTTCCGAAATGATTTTAGGTAGAATGTTTTTTAATCTATTCGACAGAATGCTAGCAAAAAGTTTATAGTCTTCGTTAAGAAGAGCAATCGGTCTATAGCTATGGGGATCCTCTCTGTTTTTCCCTTCTTTTAGTATTAAAGTCACATTTGCTTCCCTCTAAGATGGGGGCAAACTTCCTTTCTTAATATTATTCATTGTTTCTAATAGAGGATTGCATATCTATTCCCTAAAGATCTTATAAAATTTGGCTATAAAGCTGTCAGGCCCCGGGCTTTTATCATTTTTCATGTTGTTTATCACTTTACAAAGTTCTTCTTTTGTGATTGGTTGATCTAATTCTTGTTTTGCTTCTTCATCAATTTTTGGAAGAGGACAGTTGTCTAGAAAATCCTTCAATCCATCAAACTCTACATTTGCTTTATATATCTTTTTAAAGTGATTTTAAAAAATCTCTTTGATTTTTTTCTGCTCCGTAAACACTTTATCTCCCTTCACCAATTTTGTAATCAGATTTTTGTCCCTTTCCTTCCTAATTCTCCAAGACAACCACTTACCCACTTTATTCACGTTTTGAAAGTATTTAACTTTTGCTTTCTTCATCATCTTAATCATTTCATCTATGTTTTCTAGCAAGTATTGTCTTTGCAGTATTTGGATTTCTTGTAGAATTTTTTCCTTTTCTTTTTCTTTACTCTCCTGCAAGTCCAATTTTTTCCTTTTGATTTCTTCAGTTGTCTTATTCAATTTTTCTCTCTTCCTTTTTTTTTTTATGAATTTGTATTTTTGAATTTGTATTTTCCAATTTAGATGTAATGGCAAGCCATGGTTTCTCATTAGCTGAATGAGCCTGCATGCATCTTTGTTACATGCGCTGCAATTTCCCTCCTTTTCAGTAGCTAAGCATCTACTTTTAAACAAATCATGGTTTCCACCCCATTTTCCCAAACTAATGAAATTATAGTTTGTTTAAACTCTGTCCGGTTTGTTTTTGCTAATTAGTTAGCATTTTAAACACAGTTATGTTAATGTAACAGTGAATTGTGATCTATTTAAAATGGAAACATATGCTTCTGGTCACATCCTCATTGCTGCAAAAGATTAGAAAAAAGCAAAGTTTGTGAACCTAAGGCTCACAACAGTATATTTTCTCCCTTTCTCCCTTGAATAGTCTGAATATCTCTCTAATACTTACTGTTAGCTCACTCAGAATAAACTGTTCTGCAAGCAAGTTATACATTTCTATGATGATGCTGAACCATGACTAACTTCATGATAATATTTGGAAAGAATAAAGCATAGTGCAATCTAATATTTGTTTCTTCTCCTTAATATCCTCTTGTAAAAGCTCTCTTGTGTACTTTTAGCTTTACTGAATCAAATTCATCACTAGTAGCAATTATTGTCAACACAGTTCTTAATTTCAGCATGAGAGAGAGGGAGGAAGGGAGGGAGAGGGAGGGAAGAGAGAGAGAGAGAGAGAGAGAATAAATTTCCCTCTTTTTCTGTTCTCCTTTTCTTGAACGTCTGACTACTATTTCACAGTAAACAAACATTGAATTCCCAGCTATTGTATATTATAAGATGGTATATAAAATCAGTCTGTACATACAGCTTTATATCAGGGGTGGACAACATATGACCTTCCACATGCTGTCAGACTCTTTAATGAGAGGATATCATCCAACACTTGGCAGATGAAAACACGAGTAAAGAGAAGCTGCAGCAGTTTTAGGGGCTATACAGACTGCCCCAATGAGGCGTTCTGCAGCCACCCCTTTACTGGCTGGATCGAGACCGCAGGAACCTCATGCTGCAGCCCTGATCCAGCCTCTGGAGTTCCTTTTTGTGCTCTCCAAGGGGTGCCATAGCCATCACAGCGTAGCTTTATGATGCCCCTTTCGATGCTGCATAATGTGGATGCAGCACTGGAGGGGAATCATAATGGCATGCACCGTGTGGACCAGCACATGCTAAAATGGCACCTTGGGGTGAGATAGGGTGTCCAGCATACCGACGCTGGGCTGTAACTCCACTCACAGGTCAGCACAAAGTGCTGGTCTATATAGGGCCTTAGTGTAGAGAGAAGGAAAAGGCTCTTCTTCCTCCTCTCCTCTCCCCCCTTCTGAGTTAGAATCATAGTGTTGGAAGAGACCACAGGGACTGTTGAGTCCAACCAGCTGCCAAGCATAAACACCAAGCAAATCACCCCCAACAGATAGTCATACAGCCTCTGAAGATTTCCATACCTGGCTCATTCATCATTCAAACGTCCTTAAAAGGTTTTCAGACATGGCTTTCAGACATGCATGCTTCCTCCCCCTTTTAAGGATGTTTGAACGACAATTGAGCCAGGTATGGAAATCTTCAATTTTAAAAACTTCTAAAGGAGGAGACTCCGCCATACTCTGAGGCTGCATATTCCACTTTCAAACAGCTCTGACTGTCAGGAAGTTCCAACTGAGATTTAGGTGGAATCTCTTTTCCTGTAATTTGAATCCATTGTTCCTTGTCCTAGTCTCTGGAGCTGTGGACAACAAGCCTGTTCTCTCTTTGATGACATCCCTGCAAATATTTAAAAATGACTAGTTATTAAAAATAGACTAGTTGAGTGAAAATTACCTTTGCACTTTGTTTGCTGCAACTGAAGTAAATTGAGGACAAACGTGGAGGAAAGAGAAACTGGGACATTTTAAAGGCAGCTGAAATGGTGGGGTGATGGGGGAATTAATCTAGATAGCCCTGTGAAATAAGGGCAATTGGGGGAAGGGGGGTGCTGGCCAACAGAAGGAATTGTCGGCAGTGTACAGATTGGTGCCACACAAAAAAGTTGGAATGGAATGGCAGCAAAGAGGCACAAAGAGGGAAAGGGTATCTGCATTTACCTACAGACCTTGCCATTAGGAGGCTGCCTTTCACTTGAGCACGTTTCTCTGAATGTATTCCATCATGAGGATGGATCTGGGTATAGCTCTCTGAAGTGCTGAGGCTCTGGGAGGAGAAATGGCAATCACTGAACCTGGTGAAGAGACCATTGCACTGGAGTCTTCCACATCTATGGGAAGAGGGATTCAACATATGGGCTGTAGTCATTACAGATCTATGATCCTGTCTGCACAGGCCCAAAAGGCCCATTTTCCCTCATCCTGGCTTTGCTCTTTTCGGACGACATACATCCCAAATCCTGGTTCTGGTGTGACAAGTCCAGATGGTGTCCAGCACTTTCACACCAGAACCAGGATATAATAGCCTTACAACAGTGTTCAAAAATATATCTCTTGCTCTGGATCTTCAGGGAAGATCCAGAGCCCTCTGTGCCTGCACCACAGCTGCTGTCTGCATGGGCGTCCTACTGAGCTGCTCTGCAGTCATTTGCTCTGAGGTCATGGGGAGGCATCTAGCCATGTGATCAGAATCCAGTGACCCACAGTGGCAAGACATACTAGGAGTTTATACAAAGTTTTGTCCTGCTCTGGCTTTAAGTACCATTGGTACAGTGGCACCCACCTGAGTCAGAGGTGTGTGAACTGTGGTTGAGGAAAGCGAAGTCACTAACCAGGGGGTCAGAAATGTCATGAGGAGAAGGGGTAAAAAGGATGAGCTGTGAACAACAGGAGGTCAAAAGCCGGGACATAAATCAGAGTTAAAAATCCAAAGATAAACTGTGTTGTAAGACAATCCAAGGTTTACAAAATATAGTAAAAGATTTCACTATTGCTATTTCCTACATTAGTCAGAACTACTTTTCAGCTTATAGCTGAAGGCTCCTAGCCCAACTCAATTTCCCAGCTCTATCTAATTACACAATTCTTAGATACACTCCTCTCTAGAAGACTTTAAATATCTCAAGCGCAGTCATAGAAAGAAGGAAGGGTAGGTCTGTTCTATACTGTTCCTGTAGTAGGACCAGCTCTTATGATTTGAAGTTATAGGGGAATAGATTTTGATTGAATATCAGAAGAAACTTCTTGACAGTGAGAATGGTTTGGCAATGTATCCAATTTCCTGGAGAGGTGGTAGCATTTCCTTCTCTGGATGTCTTCAGAGAGAGCCTAGGCAGCTACCTGCTGGAATACTTTAGCTGGACATTCTGCATTGAGCAGAAGGTTGGACTTGATGACCTGTGTAGTCTCTACCAAGTCTATGATTCAATGACTCTTTGATTTTGCAGCCCACACTGTGTCTAGCTGTTTAGGCTACCTTTGTTTGCCTGCACCTTTTTGATGAGTTGGATGGTAGTTCCTCATCTTGTTTGCTATAGAACTGTGTTTCTCAACAGAGTATAGGCCTGACTCTCAGCAGTTATCCAGATGCTAGGTCTTTACTTGCAATTTAGTTACAGGGAGGTATTTGAAGCATTTTGACCCAGATCTTACATTGTCCAGCACAGTGTAAAAGCTCTACATGTGGGACTCCACTACAGCTTCCCTGTTTCTACCCTTGCTTCATTGATTTGCTGTGATATCTCCCTCAGCTATACTTTTACTTATGGAGAATGGTGTGGGGATCAGAGAAGCATCTGGCTATGTTTCCACAGTCAGATACAGAGTGAAGATATCTTCTGCCAAGCTCTATTTGGGTGTGCTGGACGTCTCAGTGGACTTAGCCTTGTCTGTGGGTGCAGCTACACTAGAACTCATGCAGTTTGACACCACGTTAAGTGCTGTAGCTGTATCCTATGGAATCCTGGGATTTGTAGCTTTACAGGGCTTTTAGCCTTTTTGCCAAAGAGTGCTGGTGCACAAAACTACAAATCCCAGGATTTTGTAGGGTGGAGCCATAGGAGTTAAAGTGGTGTCAAACTGCACTATTTCTACAGTGTAGATGCATCCTATGTCACTAATGAGACCCACAAATCAGAAATAGAAAATCTCTCTGACTGAGAGCCCTGCTATATTCTTCTCATCCCAGCTGATGTACCTTGCCATTTAAATCCTATTTAGTACGCTCTAAATGTAGCATAATCTCCTCCTCTGTGTCCTGCCACTGAAATCAATAAGACTTGAGAACCTCACCTGGCTGGATTGCCCTATGTTGGCAGTTGTCATCTTTTAAAACTACTTCCAATTCTCAGTTATTTAACTGTGTCCTAATTTTGAATGTACAATTAGTCACATCCCACTCTAACAGCTTTTGCAGTGCGCTCTATATTTTTTGCAAGCACAGGAGGCTTTCCTTTTACTGATTCATTTTCTTTTCCAAATAATGTTTTTTCTCTGCATCTTGTCAAGTTCATGGAACTATGGCAGTCACTTGGCTTGGATTTTTTTAATTATTATTATTGATTGCTTTATTCATTTTCACACATCTCTCCCCCTTAACTTGTATCAGCCTTGGATTTGGCTGTTGTTGTTTGCAAGCATGGCAAAATTATAGCCAATACTCATTAAACCTTTCACTTCTGTGTCACTTGTATTTTTGTTGTTCTTAAAGGAGTGCCAATTTATTGCTGTATTTCTCAACTTCTATCTTTCCATTTAACTTTCTGCAGACAAATTCAGGCCCAATGATTAAGCAGTTTTTAGTTGGGATACTCTTGTCACAAGAATTTCAAAAGCAAGCTTCAAAACTTTATTTTTTGGACATCACTTACATTTTAAAAAGCCAATACAGATGAGATAAATGGATAGTTTGTGCATTCACAAATTGAATCTAAATGTAATCACTGCTCTAATACTTAGAAGAAAATAGCACAGCAGCATATGAATGTCCATATATGTATGTATCTCATTAAAAGTATTTTTCCCCAAATGAAAAACTTGCATTCACATTATCACTCAGGAGTGTAATCCTGGATGTGACAATTGGGATAGAACAGAGCTTGGAAACGATCTGCAAAGAATAATGTGTTATGGTAATTTGTGGGAGGGGAGGAGTTTTAACTAGTGTGAAAAAAAACAGCTTTGCGTTCTGCTTTTACGTTAACAACTTTGATTAAAATTTTCTAGCAAGCAGTGATTTGATTTGTTAACTTCTGCCATTGTCTCTGATAATTTACTGGAAACTGAAGATAAGGATGTACTTAAAGCCTAGGAATGTTTGGCAGTGAAAAAAACTTTGGTTTGCAATTCTGGAAGTTTTTGTATGGAATCAGAGCTCTGGTTTGCAGACTGCCTGTGGGTTCTTTTGAAACTAATGGTAAATGTAACAAATGTATAATTACAGTAGTGCAAACCATTATAGGTTTTTCACTACTAAGATTAGCAGGAAAGAATTAGTCTTTGGACCTCTGCAATATCACACCCTCCAGCTGTCTTGATTTGGCCAGGATAATTGAAATTAATCCTCTGCTGTCTCACTTTTTTGCTGCTTTTAAAATTTCCCAGTTTTTCTCTCTTCCTCCAGTTTCTTCCTTTGTTCTTAGCCTAGTTTAGTTTAGTGGCTATGTAAGGACTGTAACTCTCCCCAACCCCACTTACTAGTAAGCAACCACTGGGATTGATTGGGGTCCATTCTCCTGTCAATCAAGAGGTGGCTGTCTAATGTTCCCACCCACACCTTGCACACGGGATCTGCAGCACAAGGCAGATTTGTGACTGGGGTCCTTTTTGCTGATCCACTATATGCAGTCTGCCATATGTTTATGTGACACTTTCTTTCAATGTAGCATTCTCAGGCTAAAAACTGAAAATAAAACATGATTCTCCCCAGATTTAAACTGTAATGATGGCCTTCTCTTATATCATATAGGTAGGTATCATGTGGTCTTCCAGATGTTGGACTGCATCTTCACCAAAGGACTGCAGCACCAAAAGAGTGCCTTAAAGCCACAACACTGTGTCTGTCACACCCTATCCAGGGTGCAAAAAGAAGCCCCCAGGCATTAAACCCCCCACCCCCTGACAAAACCTGCCAAAAAACCTCAATGATAGTTTCACCTTAAGGTCACCATAAATCGAAACAACTTGAAGGCACCACACACACAAGTCACGCTTTCTCAAGCTCAGAGGATGGCAATGGAAATCCTCCTCATGCCACAGAGGACATGCGTGCCATAGTTCCACCACTAGCATAGAATAAGGGCCTGAAATACCAGCCTGTGGGCGGGGCCAGGGCACAGTGTCTGCCCCAGGGTGCCATTTTGGCATGTGCCAGTCCACACGGCAAGTGCCATAATGATGCCCCTCCAGTGCTGCATCCACATGATGCAGCACCAAAAGTGTGTCACAAAGTCACAGCCTCCATGGCTGTGATAGCTTTTAGAAGGCGGATCAGGGCCACAGCATGCAGTGGCTGCAGCGCTGATTCGACCAGTAAAGGGGTGGCTGCTTGCTGCCCCTTGGGGGCTATTTATACAGCCCCTAAGTCTCCAACTTGAAGATACTCATCAGTCTAGTTTCCTAACTTCATCAACGTTTCCCAAAACTTGAGAAAAGCTATATATTTTTGGGACACTTTTGGATATTTTTTTCCATCCCTAGAACTCAATCTAATTGAAATGATTGACAGACATACATAACTACTAGATCAGGGGTGGGGAAAGCATACCCCTCCAGGTTTTCTCCATTTGCAAATCCCACCATCCTTTTCAAGGCAGGACTGAGGGGAACTGCAGTCCAACATAATCTAGAGTGTCACAGATTCCCTCTCCCTGGCATACACTTTTCTTTTTAGTGGAGCTGATTACATTTTTGTGGAATGTAATCTTGTGTCTTTCTCTGAGACAGTCATAAAGAAAAAGAGGGGGAAAGTGTGTGTGTGTGTGTGTGTGAAGAATAATCTTTAAGGCATTTTTCAAAATTAGGAGACAATTTTCCAGTAATGTAACTTACTGATGCTTCTGCAAAAAAAAAAAAAAAAAAAAGAGAGAGAGAGAGAGAGAGAGAGAGAGAGATTGAAATATAGAAAGTTTAGAAAAGATGGATTTTGCTGCAGCTGAAAGTGCCTTATGAACTAGCAATTCTTGAATTACAAATGTCTTGTCAGCAGCTTTAGAAGCATAGTCTGGCATCGATGAAAAGCAAAACAGTGTGATCTATTACTTTTCTGCGTAATAAGTACTTGAAGTAGCTTTACTTGCAATAAAGAATAAGTTGACTGTACCAATATTATGCTTCCATTTATACAAGGTCCTGCCATCCAACATGATTAAGCATCACAAAACACAGGCAATTGATGGAATAATCAGCTAATTGAAAATGGTGCTGAATTCTGTTACAAAACTTTGGTTCCATGTATTTTAACAAGTCTGCCCATCAACTTTGAGAATGTTATGGTAAGTGTTAAAAGTACATCAGCTGCTTATTCTAGATGCCATGGATTTTTTTATCCATGGATTCAACCATCCACAGTTTTGAAAATATTCAAAAATAATATAAATTACAAAAGCAAACATTAGTTTTCCCATTTTATATAAGTGACACCAATTCACTGTGACATGGTATTTGACTGGACTTGAGCATCCACAATATCCATGGGGAGTCCTGTGACCAATCCCCAGCAGATACCAATGGCCCACTATACTTTCCTCAGACTTGATGAGGCTTCCTTGTTTGAACAGCAATTTGTCCCTGCGATACTGTCTGGGGTAAACTTTGCTGCAAAATCTAAGGTTCCCATGAGCAAAGTGAGCAGGTGGGTCACCAAATTCAAAATAACTCGTTTACCCAATTTTAAACCAGTTGAATGAATCAACATTACCAAAAGGCTTCTAGAAAAAGAGAGAGGGAGAGAAATTGTGATGCTGGGTGAGTGGAAACTTCTCCACTACATCCTTATTCAATACCTAACTGCAAATAAAAATATCCCTCGACCCTCTAAGACATGGGGGAAAGTCACATAGCCAAATGCAGCACTCCACCCATTTTTGAAGGCCCAGTGGGGGTGTGGAGAATTGGTGCTCCTGAAAATCTCCAAGAATTTCCTTTTTATAACAGTGTGCGCACACATACACATGCACCACATTCCACCACCAATATTGGCAGGTTTTGTACAATCAGAAGTGGGCTTAATAGCCCACAATGACTCCCATGTGTGGGAGAATGTTCCTTGGATCTTCCCCCCACTCCTGCTTTCTCTACCTTTGTTCCATTTGGAGGAAAAGATCCCCCCACTAGCATCCCACCAGAAAAGATATATTATCTCTATATTAAATCTAATGGCATTTCAGGTCCAGAGCAGATAGTATGCAATTCAGGCAGATTTAAACTTTTGAGCCCTGGCATTTTCCTTCAGCATGAAGCCCTGGCCTGTAAAGATATGAAGAATTCTCTTCACACATCATGAAGTAAAGGGAGAGAGGTTTTGTTATTCTCTGGTGGTTTGTTGTTGTTGTTGTTTTTAAAAACAATCTTGGATTTATTGTGTAATGTGCTTCTACATTCCACTGTTTATATTCAGTTTCACTGAATTTTCACACAACTGTTACTTATGATAGTTTTTTGTAGGTTTTTCAGGCTATGTGGCCATGTTCTAGAAGAGTTTCTTCCTGACATTCTAGAACATGGCCATATAGCCCGAAAAACCCACAAAAAACTATGGATGCCGGCCATGAAAGCCTTCAACTTCATACTGTATTGTTACATATGACTTTATCACATCAGGCTTGTGAAACATCCCAACTGCACTAGCAGTGGTGTCACTAGGGGGGGCAGGGGACGACAGTCCAGAGGAGGGGTGAAACCCAGTCAGGCCCTCCTTCCACTAGGGAGTTAGAAGGACCAAACAGTCCCCTCCAGACATCCCTTCAATAGTGCCAGTCTCACCATGAGGAAGTTGGCATCACTGCAGTGAAGGAGGAGGCCAATTGGTCCCCTCCTGACTTTGCTACTGGTGCTGTTCTCCTCAAGAGGAGGCTGGCACTGCCACAACGAAGGAAAAGGCCAAGCACACTCTTTGACCATCCACCCAGTAGCCTCCCTCGTGTCCCCCAGCAGCCCCCCTTCCACACTGGGCGACACACAGGTTGGGGACACCACTGTGCATTTGTATAGAAGATGCAAACATATCATGTTGGGAATGGTCATTATCACACATGTCTTCAAAATTGCCATGGTGCAGCTTCTGTCCCAGCCTCTGTTTTCCTCATGCTGGCCTCCAGAGCCCCACCACCCTGCCCTATCCCTTCCCAGCATGCCTTTTGATCCATATTTATTTTTATTTAAGCACAATTGTGCAACCGTGGCAATTAAGATTTTTTTAAGTAAAAAAAAAATTGAAACAACAAAATAAATAAATAAATAGAATGCTTAGGAATAGCAAGGGGGAGGAAGAGTTGAGCAGAATCATACCCATTCACACTATGTGACTACCTGCATAGCAGAACTGCTTCTGAAGAATCTTCTCACTCATGAATTAGGCGGAAAAGCAGTGGGATTGAGAAGCATTGACAGGTTTTGGTGGTCAATGAGAAAGAGCACTTCAGCAGTGGATGCACCACAGACTAGCTACTGGACAGACATGGTGTCATGTGATAAGATACAACCACAAACACTGCTATCTGCTCCTTTGAAATGTCTTGCATTTTTTTGTGTGGGGTGTTTGGACTATGTGGCCATGTTCTGGAAGAATTTATTCCTGATGCTTTGCCAACATCTGTGGCTGGTATCTTCAGAGAATGCTGGCATGGGAGTGAATGATATATATATTTACACACTATGTGACCCTTGGTTGAGAGAAAGTGATTTACATGTAAATCTGTATGTTGGTCTGTTAGTGAATGGCAAGGCCTCAGAGTGTCTAATGAATGATTCATTGGCCTGTTACAGACTGCCAAAGCTGCTTCGGGCTCTTTGGAGGTATGCTGTTTAAATGATGCATGCATCCTAAGAATCCAGAAGCTGCGCACCAAAGCTGCACTCCAGTGCTTAGGAATGGAGTGTGGCTTTGGCGCGACCTCTGGACTCTTAGGACCCATGCATCATTTAAATAGCATAACTCCAAAGAGACCTGAAGCAGCTTTATTTTGGCAGTCTGTAACAGGCCATTGTCTGCTGGGAGATCCATTTCATTTGCACTTACTGGGTCTTGATTTTGGTGTTTTTCAGGACTGGTAACAAACTTTGTTTACTTTAAGGGTTTCTTCTTTCCTGTTCAAGTTGTCTAGGTGTTTATGGATTTCAATGTCTTCCCTGTGCATTCTGACTTGATAGTTGTTGGCATGATCCAAAATTTCAGTGTTTTAGAATCATAGAATCGTGCAGTTGGAAGAAACCGCAAGGGCCATCCAGTCCAACCCCCCTGCCAAGCAGGAAATCCAAATCAAAGCATCCCTGACAGATGGCCATCTAGCCTCTGCTTAAAGACCTCCAAAGAAGGAGATTCCACTACACTCCGAGGGAGTGTGTTCCACTTTCAAACAGCCCTTACTGTCAGGAAGTTCCTCCTGATGTTGAGGTGGAATCTCTTTTGCTGTAGCTTGCATCCATTGCTCCGGGTCCTAGTCTCTGGAGCAGCAGAAAACAAGATTGCTCCCTCCTCAATATGACATCCCTTCAAATATTTAAACAGGGCTATCATATCACTTCTTAACCTTCTCTTCTCCAGGCTAAATATCCCCAGCTCCCTAAGTCGTTCCTCATAGGGCATGGTTTCCAGATCTTTCACCATTTTTGTCGCCCTCCTTTGGACACGCTCCAGTTTCTCAATGCCTTTTTTAAATTGTGGTGCCCAGAACTGGACACAGTATTCCAAGTGGGGCCTGACCAAGGCAGAATAGAGTGGCACTGTGCTCTGCTACTGCTGATTTTTCTGGCTGACCCAGTCTGTAGTGTCTCTCATGTTCCTTGATTCATGATGGTGAAAGGTCACGAATAAACTCTTTTAGAACACTGCCACATAGCTCAAAAACCCCACAAAAAACTATGGATTTCAGCCATGAAAGCCTTCGATACAATATCTTGTATTATTATTTAAAGGTGGGAATAGGGGTGGATAGTCCAGAACCTGAAATTTTGGCCCTGTACAAACGAGTCATTAAGCACGTACTGAGTACGTGCTAGGGTTGCCCAGGAGCATCCTTTTCAGACGCTCCCTAACCCTAGGATATACTCAGTATGTCAAAATGGTGGCGCTGTCTACATGGGCACCGCCATTTTGATGTAATGGCCGCAGCACGTCCAAACGGCACAGCGCGGCCGTTACGTCCTGGTGCCACTGCAGGGCATCTGTGGCACCTTTTCAGTGGCACCAAAAGGAGATCCAAAACAGAGCTCTTTTCGCGCCGTGTATCACTGGCGCGGCCTTTACACAGCATGAAGCCCCAAGGACACCCCTTTCCAGGCCATGGGGAAGCAGTGTTTTGCTGCTTCCCCGAGGCCTGGAAAAGCGGCGGATTGGGGCCTCCGGGGCTGCCGCTGTGGCAGCTCAGGCCCTGATCCATCGGGGAAAGGGGTGGGTGCAGGCTGCCCCAAAGGGGCAGTCTGTATCCCGCCTTTGTAAATACACCACTGACCTGCTTCAAAGAAATGTAGGACTGAGATAAAGCCTTCTGCTTTTCCAAGAACAGATCACCCTCCCAATAATAAAACTAGTAAAATATACAGTCTGCCCTCCACATTTGCAACTTTGACTTGCGAATTTGATGATTTGTGGATTTGATTAATATGTTCTCTCTAGTAATGTGTAGGTCCCCCAGTGCAACTCTGCTGGAAATTGACCATAGAGTTGCTCTGGAGGGCTTGGAGATTACTAGAGGAAACACTTCTAGAGGCATTTGCAGGTCCTTCACCATCATTCTACCACCAGCTTCTGGCAGATGTTGACCATAAAGTTGCACTGGAGGACCTAAAGATTCCTAGAGAGGTGTTCTCTTCAGTAAAAAAATAACTTTTTTTATTTGTGGTTTTTCCACTTTCACAGGAGTCCTGTGCCCTTAACACCAGCGAATGTGGAGGACCAAATGTATAAAAAAAACATTCCAGACAACTGGCTGAATGGGCAAAGCCATTCTAAACTTTTAAAGCCATTCTTCTTCAGGGGAACTGAAATATTTCATATCTTTCTCATTTGAATAAATTCTTATTAACTTCTCTTTCAAAAAGAGTTGTCAGAAAATTATTTTCAGAGAAAATCTCAGCCCTAATGTCATGGTAAGTCTGCATAGAAGAGCCTATATGGAAAGATATCTTGTATCACCTTTCAGACTAACTGAAAGAAAGACATTGACAGCATGAGCGTTTGTAAACTTGAGGTGCATTTGGAGGCAGTAGATTCAAGTCTACAAAAGCTCATGTTACCAATTTCTTTTTTTCACTTAGGTTAAAACACATTGCAGAAATAATCCAGTTTGAGATCAGTTTAATTGCCCTGGCTCATGCTAGGGAATCCTGGGAATTGTGGCACCAGGGCTCTTTGACAGAGAAGGCTAAATGTTTCACAAAACTATAGTTCCCAGAATTTCCTAGCATTTAGACAGGGCAGTTAAAACACTCCCACACTGGATTATTACTGCAGTGTGTTTTGGACCTTAGTCCCAAAATCTCATTCCAAACTGGTTTTACAGATTAATATGGCTATATCTTTGAATAAAAGAGCCTAGTTGGCCAGGCATCAGAGATTAATGAAGATGTAGCAACATGATCATATAGGCGCAGGGCGGCCTGCACCCACCCCTTTTCTTGCCAGGTTGGGGGTAGGGAAGTCTCCCCCAGCAGCCCAGAGGCCTCAGTTCGGTGCTTTTCGGGACAATGAAGAAGGTGGCGCTGTCATGACGCCACTTCCTGTGCACCACGTTTGGGCGCTCAGCGGCAGCACTGGCATCATGGTGGCCCTCATGTAAATGGGAAGCTGCCATGATGATGCTGCTGCCACATAGTAGGGTTGTGGAGCATGCAGACACTCTGCCCCCAGGCAACCCTAGTACGTGGCCAGGCTGACGCAAAGCACCGGTCTGGACCAGGCCATAGAAACTCTAATTCTGAAATATCTTCCAAAGTGGGCAAGCACTGGCGGAGACCATAGAATTATTCTGAAACTGTTAACATGAGGAAAGTATTAGCATTAAACCTTTCTTATTTAAACCAGCAAGCAAAATAAAAACATATTTATTTGTTCAATAGTTAAATAATGGCTGATGAAGTCTGACGTTCATTCATCTTTTGAAGAAATTTGGTGACTTTAATTCTCTCCAGATGCAGAAGCTCATATATACCCTGGTTCTGGATTGTCTACAAGTTCCATTGATACATTTTGAAATTCTTCTTTCTGTGTGTTTGAAATTTTTGTCTGAAATGAAAGATGTAAACTAATGTGCAAAATCTGTCAAGGCAGCTCTACTACTGCTTTCTGTGAAACAATTTCATATGTATTGTGTAAGACCTTATGTCTTCCTCCTCCTTTGAACTGCACGACAATGAGAGAGCAAAAAAGCTAACCTTAGGTCAGATGCATCCATCCCGTGTGCAGTGAATTCCAGCATAACAATAGTGTACCACTTTGCTACCATAGCAACCAGTGTTGCAAGGTGGGGAAACTCCCCCCAACACACATACAAACATAAATACAGTAGGTTAGACGACAGTGTTGTACAATAGCTGAAAACAGAAATTGTTATAAGTAAAAAATTTCCCAGTGTAGTTATGTAGAGAATGCAAGCATTGGATGACAGTTTTAGGTAGCAGCCATTTTGACATCAATTATAGTAGAAGAAGCAAACAGAGACATAGTATGTTTCACATTAAAGACCTGGGTCTAATCTGCATTGCAGAATTAATGCAGTTTGACACCATAACTGCCATGGCTTCGCCCTCCAGAATTCTAGGACTTGTCGTTTGTTTTGGGATCCAGACTTCTCCGATGGAGAAAGCTAAATAGCTCACAAAATTACAAACCACAGAATTCCATAGTATTCAGCCATGGCAGTTAAAGCAATGTCAAACTGCATTATTTCTGCAGTACAGATTAGACCCAATAGAACCAAACAATACTTACTTTGGGTATTTGAAAATTTATATTGCAAGTAGAAAAGGGTACATAACTCTTTGCCATGGAGAGGGCATACTTCAGAAACTAGAAGGGGACACCAGACTATTTGTGCTTCCTTCAGAGCTTGAGAGAGCTCCAGTTCATTTTCATGGCCAGCATTTTGGGTGACCATCAGACAATTTGTCAGCTGTCTTAACAACTCCAAAACAGTCTGTGACAGAACTGCAAGGGGATTCTTCATTATTTGAATGTGAGTTTTTTTTCACGCAAACCTTACTTTTTCAGCCAAAAAAAGGGATGCCAAGGTCACAACGGGCTCTCCAATGAGCAATGTACATACTCTGGTTAATATTTTTATAGCAGCTTCATTTATATACCACTTCATACTGAACTAAGTAGTCTCTAAGCAGTTTACAACTGTAAGCTAATTGCCCCCCACAAGCTGAGTACTCATTTTAGCAACCTCGGAAGGTGGCATGACATACATAAGCATAAATGTATATTATGCTTTACATGAGTCTTTGTTGTTATTGTTTTTGTGGAGGTTGGTATTCCTTTCCTCCCTCTGCAATGACCAAAGCACTCTCCCAAGGTACCATTAATCATACACTGAGAGCCTTACTGCATTACAAAAGTAAACTGAGATGCAATGATAGAGAAGCAGCTTTCTGTTCATCTCTTCTGGTGCCCCCAAAGCTATTCTGTTCTATTTGTGAGGGAGGCAATTTTAAAAGTGTTCCTTTGGTCATACTGGAAAAATCTGTTTGGAAAAAGGCATGCTTTTACAACTGTCTCTCTCTGGATAGAGAACTGAAGTGCTACAACATCATGCAGACTTTTGTAATGCAATAAGGCTCTGAGCCACAATGCAGTATAAATAAAATTCCAGCTGTCTTCCAGCTGTCTTTTCCAGCCAGTTTTTTGGGGGCACTACAAAGACCTGGGGAATGGGAGGGAGACAAACTGCCTTGTCTGTGCATAGTTTGGATACAAGTTGAATGGTTCCTGGTGTAAAATCACCTCCAAATTATCTACTTTTTAAAGAAAAATCAATGGAGGATTGTGGGCTTTGGCAGGACTGCCAAGGGACTAAGGGCTGTAAAAACAGATTTCCACTTAGCTCCACCAGGCCTAGTTCAGAGAGAAAAGAAGGGCCCTCTCTCCACTCCATCTGCCATGGCCCTGGCCTTGGAGGAAGAGAAGAACCACTGGACTTGATCCCCTTCCCCACTGCCATTTCCTTCTGCTTTTGTGTTAAGCCTGAAGGCGGGGAATCTATCTAATTAACAATTTCGTAAGTCGCTATGGCAGTATTTCTAAAGAGCAGGGTTTAAATACAAGAAGCAAACAAACATAAAAATGAGGTTCAGGAATTGCATTTTTTCCCATCCCTGATTTATAAGAATGAGCATTTGCATTGTGTTCCACATTCAAATTGCCCAAATTTTGCTAATTCTGATCTGAAACTGATAGTTCTCACTCATCCCAGAACGGAATGTTTGTCTTATCTTGTAGCACTTTTTATATGTTCACATTTTGCACGTATGTTTGGGGGTGCATGGAGCTCATAACTACTTTTTTTCTTCTAAATGCTGTTTCCTAAAATTTGAGCTGCAATGCTGTGCATGAAATGATCCGTGGAAATGATCCTGATCCTAAATATTTTAGCCCTAAGTATATCTATCTGTTGCTCCATTGGTATATCTTCCTTGTATGCAAAAGTGTTATTTCTGAAGTCTTTCATTCTGGAAATACTCTAATATGCTGTCCAATTGTTGTTTTAACAGAATATGGAACTGAAATGCTAACTGGTTTACATTGCCCTGCCTGCCATATCTGGTCACAACAAATATCAAATTGTCCTTGTCTGGACTACAGTGTGCCCTTCTTTTACGCAGGGGATCTGTTCTGGAACCACCCACCCCCCGCGTAAAAGAAAAAGCGCGTATGCTTGAACCTCATTACATGTAATGGGGCTCATACTTGTGGCAGAGGTGGCGGTATGCATGCACTGTTGCTTCTTCTGGCATGCACTGTTGCTTCTTCCGGCGCTGCTTTCAGCGTATGTTTTTGGCCTGTCACTTAAAACATCTGAAGCTTGGTACCTGGCAATCAATCCACAGGAAGGCATTCTAATGTCAAAAAAGAATATGGATGATCAGTTCTACAAAATCAAAATGTATAAACACCCTCCCTTGTCTATGCCTATTTTGACCTTGCCCAGTTTTTTTTTTAAAAAAAGACAAGGTCTCCTTTTTTTCAAATATTTTGACTGATATACCTGTTTGAATACATGTACATATTGCCTAACTTCCTCTGCCCCCATGTCACATGGTTTTAAAAGGTGTTTGTGTCCACTGATTATGCCTGGATTGTTTTCTGCTCCCCCCCCCCAAATTTGCACTTTTGTTCCAGAAGCATCCATTGTCATCCATCTACAGGTGAATTCCAGAGTGCAAATTATGTGTGTCTCATTGGCAAGTCAGGAAGTGCTGATAGAGATAAAACTGCTAGGTTCAAAATGGATATAACACATATGGCTAATCCAGAAGTTGTGTGTATGGATTGGCCCAGAAACCCCTTGAGGGTTTTGTAGAAAGAAGAATATGTAGGCAGGCACCCTGTAGGGAATTAGTGACAATATAAACCAACTTATGATTGTGCCATTTAGAATTGCAGTGTTGTGGAGTAATCATGTTCCCATCTGGAATGTTTTGTCATAGCTGTGCCATCTGGACCATTGCACAAGAGAAGTGAGTGGTTGTGATGCACAAAACCCTCACAATCTGTGGGACAGACTGCCATTGTGCAATGACAGCACAAGGAGAGAGGGACAATGGCTCCAGACAGCGCCACGAGGCACTGATAATTCAGAAAAGAGGGCAGTGGAAAGCCATAGGTCTCCTATACCCATCCAGAAAATTGTCACCATCTTTCATGGTGCCCCCTTGTGTGATGAGAGCCTCCTTTTGTGCAACAGAACATCTTGTATGGTGATCTGTCACCTGGTGGGACCCTCCATTGTGCAATGTGACATCATACGTGGTGCCTAGTTATGGGATGGGAGCCCTTGTTGCACACAGGATATTTTGCATGCTGATCCATTGTGCATCATCACAGTTCTCTAACAAGATTATGTGTCAGCAAGATAGATCCATCATCATAAAGTTATACAGCATAGCTGTATAACTTTGTAAAAACAGTTACATGATCTTGGCTGTCATATTAAACAGTACAGAGAACCTCTGTTGTTATTGTTGGGTGCCTTTGAGTCATTTCTGATTTATGGAGACCCTAAGGCAAAACTTTCATGGGGTTTTCTGGGGCTGAGAGTGTATTACTTGTCCAAGGTTACCTACCCAATGGGTTTCCATGGCTGAGCAGGGAATCCTGGTCTCCAAAGTCATAATCCAGTGCTCAAACCACTACACCACATTGGCTCTCAGACAACCTCTACAATCTTCTGGAGACTTCCATAAGAGTCTACCTTCCTTTCTATGCCTGAGTCTGAGAAAGGGTGATCAGAAGGAGTCAGAGGGGTAGAGGCCATAAAAACTGCCCTGAGGCACATGTGGCCTGCACTTGCTTTAGAGAATATGGTATATATAGAAGAACCTGTCAACAAATGGACACAGCATGATATGGAAACACTTACCTCTTTAGATATTTGCATCCTCAGCTGTACGAGATATTCCAACAATCAAAAGAAAATGCTAATGTTTGTAATTTAAAATGTTTATTTAGCATATCATATATACAGAATATCACATGAAACTTATGGGCACAAATTACATGATAACTAGATAATGAAACTGCAACAATAAATTACACTAAACAGCTATATATCTTAAGAGTTTTCTCATGTATATAAAAGTCATGCTTTGTGAGCAGAATACCTATTAATTTAATGTTTCCACAATGCTAAAGTTTTCTGAAAAGTTTTAAACATGTCATCCTCTTATGTACGTACATTTTTAAACAATTCATGTCTATTACTATTGCACTTGGAAATAAACCACAAAATATAATAAAGCTGTATAACTATTTTCCCTAAGAATTTGCTTTGTCCCTCTATATGTAGTAAAAAAACTTTTACCAGTAATAGCAAAGCAGAACAGGTATTTTGATAAATACACATATATGTAAAATCTATTATAAATTACAAGGACAACAGAAGGGTAGATTATAAAATGTATCCTCTTTAAAATTATTGGCCCAGGAATTAATATTGCTTGTCTACTAGCCCTGCATTGATAAAATGCAAGGGCATGAAACATTAACCATGGCTTATTATATTGTGACCAAAAGGGGGGGGGGCACATAAGGGACAACAGGATAATAGCCTTAGATCAGACCAGTCCCTCTCCCATGTCTTGCATGATAGGGCTTTATGTGCAAAATTAACTGAAACCACTTGGAAATAGAGCAACTAAATGTTTAAATTTGATTCTTCAGGTTGCTACAAATGGATTAGAACTGCAATCACTGAGAGCATCTCAGGATAAGCCAAACTGAACCTTTCTTCACATTATATAATATAAGCTGCAATGAAGTTAAGAAGGATTTGTACCAGCTTTCTCTTGGGGAATGATGCATTTTTATAACAGAAGTGCAGAGGTGGTCAGAGTAAGGGAGAATTATGAACAAATCTCTCTCTCACATACACAGTCTCTCTCCTTTTCAGAGTATGAGCTATCCAGGGAAAACCATACTACCGATAGTTCTCCTGGAACAAGAGTATTCTGTAGGGCGGTTCTAAGTTACAAACTCTCTGGTGTTCTTATGAGGAGAATAGAGGCACTCTTGTAACATCCGACTTGCCACACCAGAGATCTCTAACCAAGTCCCCGGCACACATTCATAAAAACACTGTTACATAAGCCTCTCCTCCTGCTGTCTGCAGCCCTCTGCTATAAATCAATTAAAAACATGGGACTGATTTGCCTGCTTGATTCTAGTTACAGTACAAAAGCATAAATGGCCTACAGTACTGAAGACACTTTAGCAGAGCAGTTGCAGTGCATTGGAGAGGTGATCCATTGATCCCAGCATCTTAGTGTTCATGTGAATGTATTGCCATTAGACACTGAAATTTGGCTGTTGACTTAGTTGTGTTCAGAGCGAGCAGACCCAAAGTGAGACTTAATTTAGTCATGATTAGCTTAAATCTCATTGACTTCAGTTGTTTTGCTCCAAGCATGTCTAGATTGCATGCAACCCCTAATCCATCTGCTTCCGTCCAAGAAGACATTGTGAAGGGAGCTTAATCAAGAACAACAGTGCCATGTAATACAAAAGACATCCTCCAAAACCAAGGGAGGTACCTTGATTAACCAGGGACAGAAAACAGAGGGTCAGGAACACTCTTTTTAAACAGTGACAGTTGAAGTATATCTAATTCCAAGAACACTACAGAATGGTAACAATTAACATATGGATTTTGTCCATCTGGCTGGTTTTTGATGTGGGCTTCCATGTGCATGTATGGCTTGGGATGCAAAGTGAGTGTTTTGCAAGAAATAGTCCCACAAGTGTGTTGCACATGGCCCATTTGGCTTCTACCAGTTTTGAAAAAATAAATAAGGTGGAGGGAGATATCACAGTGCATGAATTACTGAAGCACTGAGGTAAGTCCCCAGAAAGTCAAATGGAATATGTTGCTGTTCTGATCCCTTTCATAGTTTGGCCCTATTCAAGATGCCTGTTTGCTGCCTAGAAGCAAATTTTTCAATGTAGTCTCTTCTTTGAATGCCAGTTATGAGACTATGACATATAAATGAGGCTTACATGTGTGTCTGTCCATGTTTGTTCTATTTTCTCTTGCTCTTGTACTATGTCCCAAAACAGCTACTGCTGCTTATCAGTGGGAAAGGGAAGAAGTGGGAAGCAATTCATGCCATGAAGATATGGCTGCTCTAGGATCCCAGAGGATGGAAAAGGAGGATGTACTCCAACCATGAGAACACCCTTGATTCCACCCCACACCTGAATTCAACTGCTGCTTCATGATCAAAATCACTTCTCGCTCAATTCCCTCCCCTCCTCTCCAGTAAGCAGCCCTTCATCACAGCTGGTGAAGGGGTGATATGAAACATCAGTGGAGCTAAGCTTCACTGTAGGATCTTAGCCTATGTTCCAAATTATATTTCTAATTTGTCACTTTTCTAAATAGAGTTCCAAGTGGAAAAGATGAAAACCTTTTACTGGATTGAAACATTGCCTTACAAACAAAGCAAACCAATTATGTGGTTACATATTGAATTATTACCCTGCTAAAAACTGGTGCATTTTCTGCCAGTCAGAAAGAGAACTCAATATAAAAATATACAAATATATTTCCTATGCTTAATGAACACTTTTAAAATGCCCTTTTCTAACAGAAGTCTTAGTGCATCAAGAGGAAGAATAGATAATGAGATAACCTCTGGCTTTGGAAATCGTTGCCATTTGCTGGGCAGGTAAAGATTCACATAGGATTGCATCTGACTGGTTCCTTCACCTAGAGAAGGCATCCATTATACATACCCTATTTATACATTAAGTGTGGAACTTGTTTCAATAGAGTATGCTGCACTAAAATTCCTGGCAACTGTTGGCTTCCACATCTCTGAAGCAATGAATCTGCCCTGGCTTTTATTCTGTTAAAAGTGTTTCCCAAGGTGCCAAAGTCTATCCCTCAAATAGGTTCACAACCTTAAACATTTACAATTCAGTCTAAAACCCAGAGTGAATTCACCACCCCACTAACATGCAAGTCACCCTTTGCCATCACATGAAAGAAATGATTTTCAGTGCAATGAACAGATATTAGAGTTTATCCCATTGGCTTTGATCCTGTGATAGATGTGGGATGTAACTTTAAGAAGGTTGATCTTATCACATTTCCCCATCGCTGGAGAGTACACAATCCTCTTGCAACCCAGGCTTCTGCTCCATCTTTTCAAGAATGGGAAAATACCATTGTTGAAAAGATGCAGGAGGAGCCCAGAGAAGCCTGGGTTGCAAATGGGCTGCATACTCCCTGGTGACAGGAAAATGAGCTAAGATCTGCTTTCTTAAAGTTACATCCCGCATCTATCATGGGAGCAAAGCCAATGCAATAAATTTCATTGAAACCAATAGTGTTTGTTATCAGGCCTTTAGTGGGACAGTCTCTCTTCTGTCCTCTATGCACTCCCATGGAAAGTTCACAAGTGGCTGTGGTGATCTAAAGCAATTTCTAGCAGGTTTCATTTCTACCAGGAGTAGATATTTTGTAAAGTTAATAAGTCTTGCCACCTCAAGAGACAAAGCCACCCCAAATGCTTTGTATTGTTGCTGGGGAAAATGTGTTTCCCTCTTCACTTACTAGGGAGGGAAGTTCAAGAAGTAACATAGCCATACTAATCATATAATGCAAGGTTTCAGCTGTCCTAGCTTGGCTGTACTACACCCCAGTTGAACCCAAACTCTACCACTCATTAAACTATATCATTATTCCTCTCCACATGTTCAGTCTAGGGTGAATACATATGCTGGGAGAAGCAGGCAGCAGTATTACAGCAAGTGCCCCTATCTCAAACTGTTTATCTAACACCAGGAAAGAGTCTACTCACATAAAACTGTATGAACAATAAGTGTCATGGAGCCTGGGTCCACTCCCTCCCCACACACATTGGTTCTGTCTGGGTCAGACATCTGCAACAGGTTTCTGTCTTCACTCTTAGAACATCTGACTTTATTAAGGCTGTCCCATCCAGGACATGGGAAATGTTTCCCGTTCTGACTGGAAGATGGAAGGAAACTTGGAAGGAACTCTGGCCTTAAAGTGCAAGCACTTGCTTTGTTGCAAAGTCTGTGTCTTCATGCAAAGGGTTGCTGAGATGAAAGAGCTCACAGCATTCATGTATTTGTGAGCAATGTGTATTCAAAAGCAAAGGATGCATTTAACCAGCTCTTTGATGACATTTTCAATGTAACATGCTTGCTGGAGTTGTTGGTTTTTTACAAACATTTTTCAGACTTTTGATAAACACACTTGTCAATCGGTTAATATCCTTTCTTTCTAAAGAGTTTATTCTCTTTTCACTTTAGCTTTTAGTGATAACAACAAAAATCTATTGTGATTTATGTACTGGAATTTAAGTGTGCTTTATTGCACAAAGATTTCACAAGTCCATTGAAGATGTGCAGGCCACTCTATGCCAATAGACTGCCTGCCCTGAAGTCACACAAGCCCATCCTATTTTACCCCTTCATGGTAAAAAACATATATGAAGAAGTTGTTTAGAATGTTTGTGTCACATGTTTTTGTCTGGGTGGGAGAGATCCAGGGAAAGAGTAAATTTAAATGGCAAAATAATCCTGACAGAGTTAGGATTATTGATCAGCTATGGCCAGTGATGGCTGGTGGCTCCCATGTATTTGGACTGATGAATCAACTCCAGGTTTTAGCCTGAAATTTAAAGGAAATTCAAAGGTTCTGATCTACTTTTGGGACTGGGTCAGCTGCTTGGAGTAAAACCTGGATTCACTGCCCTGCTAAAATGGAAGCGACCAGCTACCACTGCTTACAGCACCATCACCACCATATCAATTTCTTTTCCAGGGTGAGTGGAGATGGTGTCTCTTCCTTTCTCTCACTCGACATCTCGACATGGGTATTATCTACACCAGCTGGCCTAGGAGATTAGCACACTCTTTTTAAAGCACCTTATCCCTGATGGGATAGAGGTGTGTTTAAATTTACAAGTGGGTTTTATCGTATTTACCATGGCCAGGCTAATGCAGCCTGCATACAGCCCGGATGCTAGCTGGGCTTATTCTGCAGCTTTCCAAGAATGGCAAAAGCCTGTTTTTGAAAAGCCACAGAATAAGCCTGGCTGGCATCCAGGATATATATGGACTGCATTTGGTGGCATCCAGGCTGTATATAGGCTGCATTCTCCTGGCCACAGGTGAATATGATAAAACCCATTTGTAAATTTAAACACACTATCCCATCAGGGATAAGGTGCTTTAAAAAGAGTGTGCTAACCTTCATAGTGTCCTGTTTGTGCTGCAGCTATAACAGGGAAAATAATGGACTTTAGAAGTATGGTGTCCATGTCAAAAGTCAACAGATTCAAAACATATCCTGTTCCCATCCTTTTTGGGAGTCTGTGCCAAGAGAGCTGTCTGCTTTTGGACATCCCTTTCTGTTGGCACTTATGCCAATTTCTCATGACATTCTGCTGGAGTACAGGGTAGAGTCACTGCATTTCAACTAGCCTATGAGTCTCTGGGGTTAAAAATGAAATTATGTTGTTTTACAATTCCTAACAGTAATTTTGCAGATATCCATATAAACTATAAACCCATTATGTAACAGACTGTCATGAGTATTATAAGAGAGAAATCAAAACAAACTGATAACATGTTAAGTATTGGTGGAATTTGGCCTGCTCTTTTCACCTTTTTGGTCAAAAAGAAATTTTCCTCTCTCTGTGTATCCAGAGTCCTAAGACCTTATCACACACACTTTTGCCCCTGATCTGGGCATGTGCTACATGTGACTGAGGTCTAAAGCATTTCCATAATTATACACATAGCACAAGCATAAATCTTTAAAGGACTAACTGTTGTTCCTTACATGATGGTAATGATCCTGATGGGAGCTATTAATTATGGATGTTTTATTTTTTATAACATTAAAATTAGGTATTGTTGGTTCTTTGGAACTATTCTTGTCATGAATGGCTAATTTATAAAAGGATGACATTTTGAAAGGGCCTTAGTACATTTACTCCATGTTGTTAGATTGTACTATATTTCTTTCAAAACAGTTATTAATAAAGTAGTCTCACATACTTTCCCCTTGGTGTATATAGGCATGAAACCTGTCCACTCAGGAGAATGAGTCTTGATGATTCTCCAAGGTTGCTGCTTTCACATGACAATACACTTGCCCTTCAGCTTCTCTTTTCTTTTCTGCTGCTTACTTTTTTTGCCATCAATCTGTAAACTCACAGTCCGACGTTTCTCCAAATTCAGCAGCTCCTGGAACAACTCCTTCACATTGTGGTTTGTCTTGGCAGAGGTCTCCATAAAGGCACACTTCCACTTTTTGGCCATGGCTTCACCATCACTGGTCTGCACCTCTCGGTTGTGGTCCTCATCATTCTTGTTTCCCACCAGCATGATAGGAATGCTGTCTATATCCCCTTTGATCTGACATATCTGTTCGTAGATAGGTTTGAGTTCCTCCAAGGACTGTCGGCTTGTGACAGAATAGACCAAAATGAATGCATGTCCTTTGGAAATAGATAAACGCTGCATGGCAGGAAATTGATGGCTGCCTGTTGTGTCAGTAATCTGCAAAGTACATATGCTCTTATCACAGCTGATCACCTGCCTGTAGGTGTCTTCAATTGTAGGGATGTAACTGTCCCTGAAAGTTCCTTTAACAAACCTCAGGACCAGTGAACTTTTGCCAACTCCTCCTGCTCCAAATACCACTACCCTGTAATCATTGCTTTGTTCAGGCATATTTTTCAAGATATGTGGTGGTCAACAAGGAAAGAAAACCTATGGAGAGAAAATATTAGCATTAACAATTTGTTGGGGAAACTGTTCAAAAGAAATTCAGAGTCAGAAAAAATAGAATAAAATGGTGTGTTATTTCACAACTTGAATGCTAGTGATGATAAAGCCGATTTCATCTCAACTTCAGATTACCAAATTTCTTTCCAAAGCATGTGTGTATTGTAATTTCAATCACTATGATTGCCTGATTTCAGAACCAATATGAAATAAAAGAGATTATTATTGGCCAAACTACACAGAGAATGCTAGATTTTGTCTGAATGTTAAAGTCTGATAAAGACAGAATTCACAGGAAACAATGCTTTCTTAAACAATTATTGGCCTTTCATTAATGTCTGTACTGTTTATGTTCTGTAGAAATATTTGAATGATTTACAAACCCTTGCTATAACTATACTGTTGTACTCCTGGTAGCTCTAATCTACCACTGTACAATATTTTTAAACTTCATAACCCTAAAGCAATAATGACACAGCACATTTTTTGTATGACATACAGCAGTAGCATAGCTGTCTTCTTGCTGTGTGATTACTGCCTTATGATTATGAAGCATCAAATATTATACAGTGGGAGATTAGGGCTAACAGGAATACAACAGTATAGTTATAGCATGGGTTGTTTGTAAAATGACAGTCTGATTCTAGGACTGTCCAGGGCAGAGCTGGCTGATGTCAAGAGACCTATTAACAAAATCACCCTGGAGCTACTGCTCCTCTTCCCAATTCCACTCTGCTTCTTCATCCACATCTTACTCTGGCCCAGAGAAAATAAGCAAGCAAGCTCATTTCCACTGGGCATAAAAACCTTCTCTGTGATCTTTTCAGTTGTGCTATATGCTTTCTTGCTTTCTAATTTCTCCTCCCAGACTCATTAAAACATCATTCTTAGAAACAGTGACTAAATATGCTTGGTCCAGTGAAATTGTATTGCTGTATATAGCACCTCCAATAGCTATCACACAAACAGATTTTGTTGTTAAATACAGTCAAGTCAACTTCAGTTTATGGCAACCCTGTAAATGAGAGACCTCCAAGCCACACTGTCATCAAGTCTTGCAGAATCAGGCTTCTTTGATTGAGCCTATCCATCTGGAATGTAGTAGGAAAAGAGGAAAACCAAATTCCAGATGGAGAGAAATAGAAATAGATACTTTTTACAAAAACAGATTGCATTTATATCTTTATGGGAATTGGGGTTAGCAAGATGATAATACAATACGTTTGATAGCAAATTTTGTAAAACCAGACAAATCTGGAAAAGGAAAAGCAGTATAATTTGTGTCTGTGCCTGGTACTTAACGCCGTTTATTGACACATGTGGGCAGTTGTATAGCGTGTGTCTGTGATGGTATACTCACTGTTCCTTCTTATGTACCTGAAAATAGATCCCTTTTGAAAACTCAGTTCAATTTACCTCTAAGCAGACATGTATTGGTCTGCAGTATGATTATCCTACTTTCAAATATGTTCTAATAGAATTTATGATAGTTGTTTAAGACAAAACACAGCCTCACGTTTGCTGAAATCCAGGAATGGCTTATAAATAAGGGGTTTACAATGCTGCACTAAGCTTTTTCTCTTAGGCAACCATCTATATGTAATTAATCTTGCCTTACATAAGAGCTTTAAATACATGCAATGGAAAGGGATGTTATGGTGGCTCTGACTGTAACAGGATTCTTGAAACTGTGTTATCAGAGATGTGAGCAAAATTTTGGAGTTGTTAATTACTTAGCCTTGGACATGGACTGGATACATCACAAAAATTGTATTTTTAGGATATTTTTATTTCTGATTTTTTTTTTTTTTTAAAGCAAACAGTATACTGGAAATGTGCATTTGGCTGCAGTTTTCAGTACCATTCGATTATTTTCCCATCTTGCATTACTGATGCTAATATAAGAAAGCACTGGGGAAAACAGCTGGTGAGCATTCGTGTGCATTGATTAGACGCCATAACAGAATTGACAGGCTTATATGCATGGTGCTATCAAGACTTCTGTGCATGCACTGTTATACTAATGTAAACGTGTGCATTAATGAAACACCACAAAAATAGATATGGCCATACTGCAATCAGAATTCTGTTGTCCTACGTTAGCTGTTGCACCTTTTTTCTAGACTCAGAAAGTGATGGAAATGGCAGACAAATACAATCTGCCGTCTCTGAATAGCCTCTTTCACCAGTATCTTTTCACCTTTTTGGTCAAAAAGAAATTTTCCTCTTTCTGTGTATCCAGAGTCCTAAGACCTTATCACACACACTTTTGCCCCTGATCTGGGCATGTGCTACATGTGACTGAGGTCTAAAGCATTTCCCTCATCAGGGGAGCGCTAGGCAGACCCAGCAACATCAGGGACTGCCTGAAGGAGAGGCCCCTCCCTCCTTAACTGTCACCTCGGCCTCAGAGGGAGCGATCAGGCATACCCAGCAACACAGGGACTGCCTGAAGGAAGAGACTTCTCCCTCCTTTAACTGTCACATTGTTTTTGTATTGTATTTCAATTTTTTACTGTACACCGCTATGATCATTGCGGAATAGCGGTCTTAAATAAACGTCTTATATTTATTATTATTATTATTATTATTATCTTGCTCCTTCCTCAACTGCTCTGCCCAGCCACTACTGTCACAGCCACTGCTATCAAAGGGATTTCAGACTGCTGTTTTATCCATGTACCCATGTGCATCAGTAATAGGATGGGGCATGCAAATAAAATGAAGGAACTGAAACTTGCAGCTGACTGCACATGCTTACATTCTATAATTAGTTTTACCTGAATTCAGTTAGTTCTCAGCATACTTCATTTGCTACAGAGTGAATACAAAGGGTAAGAGTAGCTTGCACTCAGTTAACAGGAGAAAGGGGCAGAATCTTGCCCTTCCCAGCAGTGGCATCCTGGTGCGGGAACTTATGATTTCACCCTCTCCCCATTGACCTCCTCATGTTTCACATCATACAGATTTTTTAACAATGCTTTTTTGCTAAGATTACCTCTAAATCGTAATTCCCATATACCACTGAATGTAATGCTCATAGTTGTGACATAAACAAGTAGCAAAATTAAAATTATACCATCAAATTATAATATCGTATGCACAACCTAAATGTATTTACATATACATAGTGAAGACATGGTTAAAATGTGATGTTTTAAAGAAAATTTTAAAAGAATAAAAAAATCAATTTTTCATTTTAAATTTAAATTTTGAAATTTGAATTTTAAACAAATTCTGGGGCCTCTCCCACTGAGCTTCACCCCACTCCCACTATCTTTTAAAGCATTTTAAAGAGAAGCAGATGAATGCCACAGCCCGTTTCTGCCAAAAGGCAGGTGTTTGAGGAGCAGTGGTGTCACCCCCCCCTTATGGTGTCACCTGATACAGTCCCCACCCTCTAGTGATGCAAACTGCTGCAGTCTCTCCTAGCTGGTATGTTCTTCCTCAAGAATAACTTTTACCATCTTGATCACACACTGATGTTACTTGGCCACATATGTTCTGGTTGTCATCTGTGCAACGTTGGAGGGTTTGGTGAGACCTGAAGACATGGCATACAGAGTAAATTCACAGAACCAAAAGTTTACAGTATTGAGTTCCCTAAACAGCCTATCTGTGCCTGCCTGAACACTGACATCTTCTGCAGGGGGATTCGTCTGTGTGCCACTGGTGAGATCAACGCACTATGTAAGGACTTGGATGAGGGCCTTCTCAGCTGTAGCACACCTGTTGAAGGCCTGGTTGAGACAAATACTGGCTGCATTTTTGCACGAAGTAAAAAATACAGTTGTCTATTCAAGCTTTTGGGGCTAAATAATTTACTCTAAAATGGCTATGCAGAGTTTTAAACTGTTTTAACCTTTTAACATGTGTTAGACTGTTTGCATGTTTCATATATTTTAGTCTATTTAAACTAGTTTTATTACTTTAAATTATTTCAGTCTGTTTATATTTTATTTGTAAGCCACCATGAGATCTTGTGATATAAGACAGGAAATAAATATTAAAATGAATAAATGGCAAGGAGATGTGGAAAGGAAATTCCTCTATTTGCTTTCCATATGACAAAACAGCACTTTTATTAATCTTCAGTAAAGCTTGGTAAAATATTCTGCAAAGCAAAATGGATAGTAAAATCCAATACAGTGCAAAACTGGGTCATTTGAATGGGACCACTGCTTAATACAATATAGACAAACAGGAATGGCCTTGGAGTTTCTCATATCTGTTGGAAGTGTGAACTCCCAAGAGTATGTTAAAGATGTATGGGTTGAGAAAATTACCAGGGAGTATATAAGAAAGGTATAGTAGAGAAAGAGAAAGTAGGCAGCCTACAGAACCAGAGGCAATTTAAAAGGAAAATTTCCTTAAAAAAAAAAGGGGGGGAGGAGCTGACTAAATCTATGCGACAGCTGTTAGTCAAGAATGTGGATTAGAAAGAGCACGGATTAATCTGCAAGGATTAATAAATTAATTGCAGTCATCATGATTTAAATAAAATAATATGACAGAAGAGACCATACATTTCCTGCCAAAACCAGCTACAACAGATATACACCATTCTTGTGGGGAAAGGATTAGTCTTTTTCTAAGTCCAATAGGTCATTTCCCAAGTCTAATTGCATTTTGCAATGCTGTAGGGGACTTGCAAAGTGTACATCATTTTTATGTTTATATACTGTCTACATTTTATTGACTGTTTTTGTTCACCTGTATCTTCCAAGGGATCTATTTTTGCCTTAAAAGAAGATACCTATGGACCTACTACTTCCATTCCAACAGTGAAACAACTTCATTGTCTAGCAGCTAGATAATGAGAACAATTGCCTGTCAACGCCTCTTTCATCCTGTGATTTTTGCAAGTGTGATATACCCTCATAGCAACCATCTCAAAGAGATCATTAATTTCCTATGTCATGTTTTAAAATGCACATCACAAATGAAACTGCCTTATTTGAAAGCATAGCAGTACCACATCTACTACAGACTGTGGAACCCCAAAGAGAAACCACATCTACTAGGAAATACCAGCACATTTTAAATATAAATTTGTAAACGCTTACATACCTTTTTAGTACACTTGAGACAAGACCAAAACATTTTGTCAAATAACTGATTACATTAACTGATTAAAAATACTTTTAGTTGACTAAAAATTGTTCTTAGCTTTTTAAAGCTTTTTAAAACCAGAGATAGTATATGCCATCTTACAAGAACACATTTTTCCTTCTTTTCCTCACCTTTTTGAATATGGCACCTGTTGCACCACAAACATGAATAACTATTATCACTGTATGATTTTATTTACATGTAAACACACACTTTTATTCACATACAAATACTGTATATGTGAATATAAGTAAGAAATTAGCACTCACAGACCAGAATCCTACTAGGAAACAGAAACTCGTGGGTATCCAATGAAACCAGCAGAGGAAAATGGAGACACATCTCAAGATACTGATTGGATGGTTAATTTATTGATAAATGGTCCAATGCATTTTGGGCTATATATATTCTCAAAGCCTTTTTATAAATCAACCCTTCATCCAATGAGCAGCTTGGGATGTGTCCCAGTTTCTTCTGCAGATTCCTGCTAGGCCAGTTAGAGCAATTATAAATCAACATAGGGAGATCCAAATGAGTCAGTGGATCTACTCTAAAGAAGACTGATAGTAGGATTCCATTAATAATTAATTAACTGATTGTTCTTTCAGTGCAAACTTATACATGTTGACTCAGAAACGCATGCTTAAACTAGCTCCTATGCATGTGGGCAGGGACTATAAGGTGGGAGGGGGGGGGCTTCCGCTGGCAAATTAGTCTGGGACCTGAAAGGTCAAGAAAGGATCTATGACAGTCCCCTCCCTTAAAAAAAAGTGGGGGAAACTTCACAGCTCCCTTTCTATTGCATCATTGATTAGCAAACAGCTCTTCCAGTATTTTCAAGCACCCATAGATTTTGGTATCCACAGAGGGGCCTGGAAAGAAACCACAGCAGATACCAAGGGCCCACTGTATCAGCTCTTCCACTCAGGGATGACGGAGCTGCTTTAACATCTAAATCTGGCAGACAAGTTAAAAAAGCACTGTAATATAAAAGTCTCCTAAATGAGTATGTGTAATGATTAAAGAACCTTGCTCTAATGAAATGTTTAATTACAGTTACTGAGCAAGCTGTTTTTTCCAGAAATTAATATGTTCCTCTTTTAGGACTGCAGGTTTCTAGGAAGGAGGGAAACATGTCTTTGAAACATAATCAGTCTTTGAAAAAGCTGAGAATAGTCAACTGTGGGGGGAAATCAGGATATTCTTTGAGATAATTTTGTCCCTGGTGTTGTACATGCCATGCTGAGTCTAAGCAGTGTGGGGAGAGGTGACTCCTTTCGCCAAACCTTCCCACTGTAAAAGAAGAAAATGACACAAGTCTCCCTCTCTCTCACACACACACACCTCCTGTATATATTTAAATAGTTTCTATTCCCTGCTGCTGGCATTCTGGTAAAGAAGAATTTCAAATCCTCACACAGCTCCCAGTTAGCTGCAAACTCTGACTCAGGCCCTGTACACACCGGCCATTAAGACTGGCATTGGGGAGGACTCAGGGAGTAGTGTCCTCATGACACATGCCCGACTCTACCCCCAGAGCGCCCTGATGCCTCACACCGCTCCACATGGCGCGTAGCATCATGCTGCTCCTCCGGCGCTGCGTCCATATGACACACCACCGAAGGACCGCTTTTTGCAGCTCCTTTTTGCACCCTCAAAAGGCCGGATCGGGGTCATGGCCTTTTGGGAGCCCATTGTTTTTTTCTTCAGTCTTTATGCTACCAACAATGATGTTATCATGTATCCAGTCAGACTAAGCTGTGTTGGCACTACCAGAGATACAAGCTTAGCTTATTCAGAGTGAGGCAACATAGGAATTGACTTCACTCGTTACTTTGCCCTTAGTCCTCACCTATGTGACTCTCTGATTTGATTTGTGTGACATTACTATGTTAACTAATGTCTTATTAAATACTGCAACAGCAGCTAAGTGAGTTTCCAAAGAAAGGCAAACAGGTACTAAAAACAATATGCTCTTTTAAGTCTTCAGTAAACAGTTTAGGTTCCACCAAAGTTTCTATTTCATGCCAAAAATGCTCCTTCTAGGGCTTATTTCTTCTCAGCTCTAGTAGCTGGCCAAGGAAAACAACATAAAAATGTCTTCTGCACATCAGCTGAGAATAATGAGTCTAGAAAAGTCTAGACTGTGAAAAATACACAGATATTTTCAGTGCTATTTTATGTGTCTAATGAGCCCTAATATATCTGCCCAACATCAGCCATGAAATGTTTGTGGGCTAATGTTTATTAGCTGTATTGTTTTTATGACTGCAAATTAGGAATGTGGTCCCGTTATAGGCATCTGAATTGATTTAATATAGATGTTTTAATCCTTGATTAATTGATCTATTGATTGAACTATCATAAATAAACCTACAGAGAGCTATATTTCTGAACTGAGAAGCACATGAAATGACGTTCTGAAAAATCCACATGTAACGTAATAGCAGAAATCATCAAAGGTTAGATGTTCTTACTGATAAAAGAGAAAATGACCACCTACTGTTTTATAAGAAATTTGGTTAGGTTTTTTTTTCTAAAAAAATTCCCCTCAATTATTGTGGGAGCAATTTGTTGATTTAAGTGTATAATCTATCAATAAAGCATTGCAAACTCTCTGAAAAGATGGGATAAATGCATTCTTTGATTCCATGGCCTTTGATGGTTATCAGTGTCACGTGTACTACATATCTTCAGACTTATGAATTCTATTTCTTTCTTTCTTTCTTTCTTTCTTTCTTTCTTTCTTTCTTTTTGGGAAGCCATCTGTGTCCCAAACTGCTAAGCTAATGTCATATTCAAGCACAGATGTACTGGCTACATAGCAAAGTAAAACAAAATCCAAACTACACACCACACTGAGGCCAGCTAAAGGCACAAAATGCAATATGCCAGATTTTGAAGCTCACTAGCATCTTCATCAGGCTAATATGTTGGGACACAAAGGAAGGGATATGGGGAGCTTGGTTTGGCCTCTTCAACTTTTTGCTATCTCCCTGGAAGTGTGGCAGAGGATTATTGCTGTCAAGATGGGTTGAGTTTTTCTGGCACTTGTGTAATTGTAATAAATAAGTGACAGTGTAATAATCAGAGGTCCAGCATCGTTAGTGTCACCATAAATCGGAAATGGCTTGAAGGCACACAACAACAGCAGCAGCAACAACAACATGTCATACCCTCCAACATTTCACAGTTGAAAACCAGGACATGTGTGGCCAAGCAACATCAGAGTGAGGCTGAGACAGTAAAATGTATTCATGAAGAAGAATACACAATCTAGAGTTTTCTTTTGCCTGAGTCTACAGGGAGGGCCAAGATTGCAGACACTCCTTTCCCTTGGCTAAATTAATTAAGTGAAAACTACTTCGGGCTTTAGACGCAGTTTGCAGCAACCTAAGCTGAGGACAAAAGGGGAAAGTGGGAGGAGGAGAGAAGAAGTGAGATGACATAGGATTAATTGGGACTGTCTCTATTAAATTAGGACAGCTGTAGGCTATGCAATATTTTGAAAAATGCCAATAAACATCATCCATTGATTTCCTTCCAAAAAGAACCCAGCCCGAGTAAGTGCTGCACTGCTAGAACTTCTTACTGTTCAAGAGGAAAGGGTGGGGTGGGGGGTAAGTGCACTTTACATTCTTGGCATTGTAGATTGACACATGCTCATTCTGAGGATTTAGAAAACAATAAGCAAAAAGCATAGTTTTTGCTGTGTGAATATGTAGGTATGTGAGGATTTGTCTCTCTTTGCATCTCTTACCATTTTCTATCTTCCCAAGAAGCTGCATATTTAAGCAGAATTTCCATCAGGACAATTAATAATGCAAAAATGCTTTTTCAAATCGTTTTAAGTACAGTCCTAGAGAGCTAGCCAAGTTGCACCAAATTTAGCTGTGGAACACAAGATGCCAGATTTAATTGAAGAGAAAGGAAAAATCACCACGGAGTTCTTTTTCTGATCAAAGATGGCTCTCTCTTTTCTGATGAACAAAATAGCTTCTTTCATAAGGTCTGCTCCAAAAAACCCAGACTCTTTCTGAAAGACTAACCACAGAGGTGAAATGCCTCTCTGTTAGCAGAGAAGAGTTACACTCAAGGGAGGAGGAGCAAGAAGGATCCTCCATGAAGATCAGCCATATACTTCCAGAAAGTTCTGTCACCATTAATCTATTGCCAAAGCATTGCCTTCAGTGGCAGATGAGAATTGTGGCGCACTCCAGATGCTGTTGGCCTGCAACTACTTACCAACCTAGATTACATATGGTAAGGAAAGCTGAGAGCTGCAGTTCAACAACTTCTGAAAGGCTGAGTGGTTCTCACCACTGCAGACTTTGCAACAAGGTTCCCCACGGACAGGTCCTCTGGGCCTAAATTCCTAAAATGAGGAATAGGTTGTAGTGCTGTAGAAATCTGGGGATGATTTCATGTAGAGTGGGGTAAGATATGTTGTCCATATTGGAGCAATTTTAAAGTTATGGGATCATTCTAGTTTGATAGCTAGGCTACTTGAAATTCCTGTGGAATCCTAATGGAATTTGTACTACGAAACAGTTTAAAAGAACACACGTTCTCACAGCCTCGTTGCATCAATTATGCCTTGTTTTTAAAATGCAGGTTGTGCAGCTTAGTCAGACCAGCTCTTGCTCTTAGATTTTAGGATCTTCATTAAGTAGTCTCGACATGTAGATGGAAATTTGCTGCAGGATAAAACAATGCTATTACAAAAAGTTTGGGTCAGTGTCATCATACACCTTTCCACCTCCAACATTAGAACTCTCTTGAAGTGCACTTAGGGCCACCCCAAAATTGTAATGGAACATGTTACTCAATGTTACTAACTTAAATCTCAATTTCAAATACATACCCATGTATCTAATGCTTGGCATTACTTGAGACCAGGAGTACAAAACCACTTACAGACTTGCAAAGATGCCCAAAGTAAAACAGAAGCTTTCCCTGTAGCACCTTCTGATTCTTCATATTTAACATTGATCATTCAAGGCCCATAGTGTGCCATGATTGCTTTATAATTGCTTTTCTGATGGTCTCTTGCAGTTCTCAGAAGTAGAAGTGTTCACAGACCAAAGAATTACAAGGAACACTGAACAATCAGAGCAAAATTCAACAATTGCAATAAGGTACCGTAAGACCTTGTGAATTTCGCTTCTGTTGGATCAAACTAATTGTGATGCATTTACTTTGCATGAATTGTATGAATACAATAGACATACAGTACAATATTTCTATTATGTGAATAGTAGTGTTGGGACCAAAGAACAGGAGGAACAGACAGTAGATCCGGATTGATATCCGGGCAACTTGCAATAGATTGGTATGGATTTCTCACTCTCGACTGTCTAGCAATTGCAGCAGAAACATTATGATGCAGTTTAGAAAAACCTAGTGGTTGTAGATTGTAGCTCCTAGTAGATTTTAATGTGCAAGGTCTGTGAGCAATAATCAGTTCTGCTGTTCAAATCAACATTCTGGGCTGAGATTCCAGAACTTTTTCATCTAATGCATGCTTTTTGCATCATGCATCAGTTTATGGATCACAACATTACTAATAAAATAACAATGTAGATCCTGCAAGGTGAACTCTCCCTGTCGCACCATAGAAAATGGGGAGAGGCAGTTTCCCTCCCTATTACAGTTTTCACCAGAACAAGACAGAACACAGGCTTTGCAAAGCTTCTATTTGCGATCCAAAGGAAATGTCCATTGTTGCCAATAGGAGCAGCCACTGAAAAGCAAATATCGGCTTATGTGAGGCAAATTTTGCCACAGCTGTAGCAGGAAGAACTCCCTGCTTTCTGTTCCCTAGAATGGAAACAACCGTTCCTGTAGTTAGTATTTATGTAAGACAATCTGTGCAATGTTCATTGGCCTTCACAATGTTTTTAAGGAGGAGTTAGGAAGGCTTCCACTGAAATGCATAGTCAGAAGATTGCAAATTAGAGGATAGCCAGAATTTGGGGAAATTACCTATTTTTTTAATTACAACTCCCAGAATCCCCAGTGCTGGCTGGGGTGGATCCTGGGAGTTGTCATCCAAAGAAATAGCTTTCTAAAGCTCTTGATCTACTGAGGAAATTCCATACCCTCCAACTTTTCACACATAAAAAGTGGAACACATGTGGCCAAGCAACAACAAAGAGTGGTCAAGATGGCAAAATTAATTAATGATGAAGGAGATACTAGCTAGAAGTGGATGGAGTAGTTTGATTTTGCCTGAGTCTACAGGAAAGGGCAAGATACTGACCCCTCTGTCATCTTCCCCCCTCCCGCTCTGAGTTAATTACGTAGAAATTATCTTTGCTCTTTGAACTCGGTAGCAACCAATGTAAACTGAGTGGGAGGAAGAGAGAGAAAGTGGAACACTTTAAAAGCAGCTTAAAAATAGAAGGACAGAGGATTAATCAGGACTGTTGGAGAGCGTGACAATCTATTAAGACTGTATGAAATATGCAACAGAATTACTCAGTAAATATGGAGAGAAGCAGTGTACAGAACCAGGGGAGCTTTACATTGTGCTTTCATTTACAAATGGGGAGCCAGAGCCCAAGCAATCCATCATTCATTGATTACAAGGCTGTGCTTCTGATTAGGCAAAGTGACTGGCATACATTCAATGAGCAGTCATTACTTCTGTTATTTTGAAGGCCTCAGCAGCCAGAGAACACTCTGTTCAGATGCTTTGTATTTCAGCTGAGCTAAGACTGAATCACAGAGAAAGAACTATTCCTACCAGCAGTTAAGACACAGCATCAAAGCCTGAACTCTTTAAAATAAAGTACTGGTATATTTTACAGTGCATGGTATTTTAACAAGAAAAAGGGATCTATTTAATAGGAAGCTGCATGTGTTCTTGCATTTACAAATGTATTTGTGAACAGACAAAGTATACATTGGTGCTCTTGAACAATTTTCAGAGCTGTAAACACATTCTCCATTGTTGAGAACTTTGTTGTTGTTAATTGCCCTCGAGTTGACCCAGGCTCATTGTTCCCCTGTGAATGAGACAAGACAAGACCCCTATCCTCCACTGCTTTGCTTAGGTCTTGTAGATTCAGGCCCATGACCTCTGATTGTGTCCATCCATCTGGCATGTGGTTTTCCTCTCCTTCTCCTTCTACCTTTCCATCCATCTGGTATGTGGTCTTTCTTTCCTTCCTCTACTTTCTATCTTTCCTAGCATTATTATCTTTTCAAAGATGCCTTCTCATGCTTTGGTCAACTTATGACAGCCTCAATTTGATCATCTTGACTTCCAGGGAGAGTTCAGGTCTGGTCTGTTCAAGGACCCATTGGTTTTTCTTTTTGGCTGTCTACAATATCCTCAACACTCTTCTCAAGCACCACATCTCAAATGAATTGATTTTCTTCTAATCTGCTTTCTCCACTGTCCAACTCTCACATCTGTACATGATGATGGGGAATGCAATAGCGTGGATGATTCTAACTTTACTGCTCAGTTGTCTATTTTTAGAATCTTACCTAGTTCTTTCATAACTGCCCTTCCCATTCCTAGTCTTCTTACTTCTTGACTGGAGTCTCTCTTCTGATTAATATTTGATCTAAGTTATGAAATCTTTAAGTATTTCAATATCCTCATTGTCTAGGTTAATCCTCATTTTCTAGCTTACATTGTCTATGTATTTCCTCTGTGGTCATTATTTTTGTTTTATTTATGTTCAGCAATAAGCCTGCCTTTGCACTTTCTTATTTGACCTTCCTTAGTAAATGTTCCATGTTTCTGCTAGTAGTTTGGTGTCATCCATATATTTTAGATTGTTGATATTCATTCTTCCTATCTTTATTCCTTCTCCTAAAGTCTCAATATATATACGGTAGTGATTTAGTAAAATGGTGTCCCTCATATAAAATGGCAAAATCAAGCTTTGCTTTTTGGAATTTATATGATGATGATGATGATGCTAATTTATTTCTATCTCACCTCTCCCATAGGATCTGTCAGTCTGTCTGTCTGTCTGTCTGTCTGTCTGTCTGTCTGTCTGTCTGTCTTCAAGCTAGGAATGGTTGAATGCATGGATAAAGAATCTGTGGATATGGAAGACCAACTGTACTAGAACTCAGGGTCATCTGCTGATGCTGGAAGGTGGGTGATTAAGAAGCACTTCACAAAGCTAATAATTAATCTGTGGAACTCATTGCCATAGGAAGTAGTGAGGACTTCCAATGTGAATGTCTTTAAAGGTGAGTTCAATAAATTCATGAAGAATAGGGCCATCAGTGACTACTACTCAAAATGTCCATATGTTATTGCTGCAAAAAGAGACAGTGTGCTTCTGTACATTTGGTTTCTGGAGTCGAAGAGATGGAGGAAGCTGCTACACTCATGTCCTTCTTTTATGCTTCCCATAGGCTACCAATTAGCCAATATGCGAGCAGAATATTGGACTAGATAGGCGTTAGGTCTGATCTAGCATGTCTTTTCTTAAGTTCTTATGATGGGTTCTTAGGATGTGACTATAGTGAGCACTGCCTATACAGATTGTTTTTTCAGTCTTAGCACTATTCAGGAAACTACTTATGGCCCAATAGCCCTTTACAATTTGGGTCCAGTGTAGTTAACAGAGTACACATCCAGGCCACTGGGATGGCCCAAAATATTGAAATTTTCATTGGAGGCAATAATCTGGGGTTGATTTGGTCAGGGGCATGAAGCTGCTGATGAGAGATGAAATGAGAAGTGAAAAAATGACTTTTATATCAGAGAAGCGTAACCTGTATAGCAGTGGAGCACAAGCCATAATTTCCCACATATACACTGCTCATATGAATAATCTGTACTCCAGAGCTCCCAATGTCTCTCTCCTAAAACTGAATCCCTACACGTCATGCTGATACAATAATGGACTGATGTTCTTCATTTCACTGGGCTATTGCACCAGAATTTTTGTCCTGGCTGAAGTTTTTGAACTGCCATCAAAAGTAGCACCCTATATAGCATGTTAAAGCAATCCATTCTAAGGCATATGTGACTGCTATCCCTCTCCAGAAATGGATACAGTGGGCAAACTAGTGTAAGCTGAACAAAAGCAACTCTCTGTCTTTGGGAATCCTGAGCATGTAGGAACACCTAGGCCAAGAACATTCTTACACTGTAAATCCAGCCTTGCAATGTTTTCCAGAAATATGATGACATCAGATCACTAGATCAACTGTCTTCATAATCAAAATCAGTTTAAAGGAGAAAGAACATGTATATCAGTTTTGAAAATGTAAATAATTAAATAATTAAAAGTCAGTTTTTAAGTTAGGCTTGTTCACCAACCTGGAGTCCCATTTGGGAGAAAAGTGGGATATAAATCAAATAAATAAATACAGCACAAAACATGGCCAATTGTACTGTCTAATTGTACTAAGGCCCTATATAGACTGGCCCGAAAGGCCGGCCTGTGGGCAGAGTCGGGATGCAGCACCCTAACGATGCATGCCCTGACTCTGCCCCCAGGGTGCCATGATGTTGTGCACTGCTCCAGATGGCGCACGGCATCATGGCGTGCCTCCAGCACTGTGTCCAGATGATGCAACACCAAAGGGGCGTCATACAGCCATGCCGCCACAACTATAGCATCCTTTGGAGAGTGCAAAAAGGAGCAGCTTTTTGCGGCTCCTTTTGCGCCCTCCAAAGGCCAAATCAGAGCTGCATCATGAGGTTGCCACGGCCCCAATCGGCCAGGAAAGGGGCAGCATCCCACCAGAGGTCTAAAAGAACCAATTAAAGCTGACAGTTCAGGATCATCCCAGGCTCTGGTTTTTCCAGGCAAAAACCATAGACCAAGGAGAGCCCTGATCATGTCATTAAGAGTTTTGCATTAAATACTCACTACAATTGCTCATTCAGACACAGAGAGAGGGTGTTCCTAGATCAAGGTGAAATGAGGAAATTATTCCTTCTCCCTTACTTATGGAGATCGCATAAATAACATATAATCCAGCTTACTTACTTCTAGCCCGAAAGTGAATGTAGAGCAGAGTGGAGGGTGAACCTTGACACCACAGTGACTGGGAGGCAATGAGAAAACTAACTTATGCCCGAAACAGAGAGGCAAATTCATGTGGTTTCCCACTGCGTGCTGGGCATAGCGTTTAGATGACGCATGCCCCAAACATGGCAGGAAACTGTGCCGATGCTGTGTCTTTAGAAAAGAACCAGGCCAAAACGGAGCAAAAAAAATCAACTCCTTTTTGCAGCCTGGTTCAGGACCACAGCAGTTGCTTGGATCGGGAATGGGTGCATGCAGTCACCACAGCCCTGGTGTGAATGGCACTGGTGCAGCCCTGCCACATTTTTTTCTACCCATCTGTTTCGGTCCTTAGTAAATCAATAGACTTCTTGGGTGGTCTTTGCAAGTTGCAGCAAGAAATAAATTAAGCCTTGCAAATATGGTGCTTCTCTCCTAGCTGAGTTGCATACAGCCCTTTCCTCTTGGCTGGAGCCGATTCTTCCCATTCACCCACAAAACTAAAGAATTAGCACTCTTACATCCTGCCTGGAGATGACCCTAGAAAACCTGAGACTCAGTGTCAAGCCCTGCCATCTGGCATCCCTTAAACCAATAGAGATGCACTCCCTTTTTCTAGTTACAGGTATAGATTATCTGTTCTTTCAGTCCCCTGTCCTAAAGTGCAGTAGTGAATGCTTACCTGAGGAGACCGGCTCATTCTACCTGATGGTAAAGCTGCCACCAGCATATCTTCCACAAACTTCCTAATGGTCTCCTCTCCTGGCACTCTCTGGCCAGATGCACAGCTATGCTATTGTGGCATCAATATTTCCTGGCCAACAGCTGAACTGCTATTGCATTTGATCTCTCTATCAACACTGCTGGAATTCTTACAAAAGTGATGTGGAATGTATGGCCCTACAAGTATTACCATATTGTAGTTCCCATTGTCCTCTACCACTGGTTATGCTGGTAGGGACTGATGGAAGTTGCTGTTGGGAATGTGGGGCTCACCAGAATAATCTGCTGAGCCCCACATTCTCCACTCTTGTTATAATTAATGGTGGGATTTTTAGGAGATTAAATATGTTTTTCTCAATTCAATCCATTTATTACTTTAAAATATTTTGATTTTAAATCTAATTGTTAACCTTTTTTGGGGGCAAAAAATTGTAGATCATACCTGGGGCCATTTAAACTGGAAGGCTATTGGTAAATATTTAAATAAACAAAAAGAAAACATCATGCCTTCATCATAGGGCTTCTTTGTCTTTTTTTTTTAATGGCAAACTATATTTTTAAAAACAAACAAACCTGTAATTGTGGTAGTCACCTTAATATTTAAAATAAATTAAATTTCAAATGTTTGTATTCTTTCAAAAAATGATAAAATTAAATTTAATAGCTTAACTAATGCCATTTGATCATAAAAATCTAATTTGACGAACTGCAATTTTTAAAAAATTACGCAGTGCAATTTTTATCATCATGGCTTTCCAATGGCAAGACTGAACATCATTTTAAGGAAGAAAAACAAAGAAACACTCATGCAATTCAGTGAATCTCATTACTGCCTGGCATTGATTTTTAGTTAGAGCTGCTGAGCGCAGAGGAAAAAACCGTATGCAATCTGAAAATTGATGGGCTTTTACCAATGCTGCTGCTGTACGGTACATCCATCTTTTAAAAGAGAGAGAGAAAGAGGATGCTAGCTAGCACTGTAGCATTTGCTAGTCACTCTGACACAAATTCACTTCCTGTAGCTTTAATTCAATATCTACTGTGTTGACTAAAGGAATGTAAAGAATGTTCTGACAGACCTTCCAGTTAAAGGCTTCAAATGAGGGATTCTGGTCTTTCTTTTCCAAAATTCATTCATGCTTTATATTTCTTGGCTTGTAACTGAAGTATTTTAATAGCTGGACTAGGTAGCAGAAAACCTAGATCCACCTTTAAATGATGATATGCTGCCTTGCCTATGTGTTTGTTGGGGAGGGCGAGAGGAATTATTTATCTTTTTCCACTTTACAAAAGTTTTAATAAATTATTTTAAACTAAGAAAATGATCAAATAGTAATTCCTTTTAGGATAAATACAGTGCCTGGATATTTTTAGTTAAAGGCTTGCCCAAATCAGTGTGATGGAAAGTAGTGGTCCAGGAGTCACCAGTTACTGGTCCCTGGAGGATTTCAAAGAAAGAAAGAAATATGGTACTGGTTCCTGGGAGAAAATCCTGCTCTTCCCTCCGCCATCAGGTAACTTAAGATGCATGGGCCTACATCAAGTAAGGAACCATTCACTGCAATACACAGATTTAATGTAGGTGAAGGGTCTTCTTTTTTTAAAAAAAATATTTTTAAAAAAATGAATTGGCTTCCAAGCTGTCATTAATAGTGTGCCCACTTTTCAGACACAAGCTGTGAAGCAATCCTGCTGGGTAACCTCTATTTCTTTCAGCCATGCATGCTGCATTAAACTCAAAGGAGTTGTGATTGTTAGATGTACTCTTTGTGCGCATACATTCTGAACTACTGCCCTAGCATTCCTTGTACATTTTATATAAAAAAAACACTAATAGAAATAAACAGAGTTTTCTTTTCTTTAACACTAGGGCAAATGCTATTTTTATGAAGCTGTGTAAAAAGAACTAAATGGAATTCCATATGCACAACTTTTCTGTTAGCACCGTTAAATAATAAGAAAAAAATATTTTTGACATTTAAGAAACAAAGAGGACCATGACACTATAAAGATAAGAAAATTTATTGTGACATAAGCTTCCATTGGCATTGTCCATTATCAGATATGTGAAGTTTATACTTAAGGTTGGCAAATTGATATGCACATGCTGGGGATGGGAGGATGTAAATAGCCAGGATGGCCGTTTTTCTGAGTGGGGAGATCAACACACAAAATGCTGAGGTGAATCTTTCCCTCCCAGATCATTATTTTAACTGTTACTTTATAGAGATCATACAGAAAGAGATCACTGCCTCATCGAGTGGGAAGCAGATTTTATCTTATGTGGCCCACTAATGGGGGGAACCAAAGAGCTGAGGCAGAGAGTAGAGGGCTAACATAATCAGAACATATGAGGCTGCCTTACACCATGCCACACTGTTAGTCAACATAACCATTTTAGATGGACACCAACGCTCCAGAATCTTGAGTAGAAGATTTCCGCATCACCTATCACCTGATCATTTTAACTGCAATGCCAGGGATATATACAACCAGACCCAGATGCTGGGGCAGATTTTTTCATGGACTAGAAAAAATAATGTGTAATTGCATATCTGAGTGCAGGAAGCAAGGTGAGAACCAAGACTAGATAAGACAAAACACTTGGTCAAGATATGTAGCATACATCTAGAGAGATTCACATGGGTTCTCTACCTTACAGGAACATATGCAAGCCCATTCTGCTTCCAGCACTGGGCAGCGAAGTATCTTTTTAAGGTCACAGGTAATGTATGACAATGATGGGCTTCTCCTGTTCTGTTAAGAGGTATGTGTGTGTATAAGAGGTGTGTACCTCCTATGACGAAAACACAGAACAGGAGAAGTCCATCACAATCATACTTTACCTGTGTGACTATAAAAAGATATCTTGCTGGCTAATGCTGGAAACAGAATGCAGGTCTGAACAGACTATGTTCTGATTGTGCTATGCAATTTTGACTCTGTGTGTGTGTGTCAGAGAGAGAATGGGAACAAGAATGCTTCTGCCAAAGGAGACACTACAATAGCCTTTCCCAGTTAAAAGCCCACACACCTAACTCAATTGCCAAAGGCCTACTTTTCTAAAATGGTGCCTAAAAACTTCACACTCTGTATTAATGACTGTCACAGATATCAAATGTACTTTATAACCTTTCTGCACCATTGGAAAGGGTTCCATAAAATGAGCCGCATGGTAAAAAGATGCTGAATACATATCTAAAAATGATTGTGTTTCAGTTATCAAGTCATGCTAGATAAATGATGAGGATTATTTTATTTTATTTTTAATGAACTGAGCATATGGAGCTTCTCAACCATACTAAAGACTGTATTTACAAATCTTATCATATTCCTAACTCATGTGGAACCTAACTAGCTCTTTTTCTTAAGCAGGGGTATGAAGAAAGAAAAGATGCCAGTATGTCTAAATTCAGTTGAATAATGGTAGGACAGTTACTTCCTTTTGAGAGCTGAAACCAAATGCACAACTGTAAATAATTCTTCCTATATGAAACAGTTATAAGTTTGACATTGGTACATCTTCACGTCTTTTCTTCATGACTGTTAATGATCTTTTATAATTCAACGGCTTGTATATTTTATGGAATGTAAGGAATGACTGTTCCTATAACACCATTCTTTACTTTTATTTTTTAGAAAAAAATCTCAGTACTGAACACAGTAAGACTTCCTACTGTCTAGACATGTATAGATTTATGCTATAAACTGGCTTATGCAGTACAAGTTTATGTTGTAAACGACAAAGCAGAAAGGACTTTAAAATTAATGATAGAAAAAGAATTTTTTTCCTGCATATATGTAAACATCTGCACCAATGTTCTATTTTAAAAATAAAATAAAATGAAGCTTAATTTAAACTTAAAATAATGGTTACTTGGCGGAACAGCCTTGAAAGGTATATGTAAAACAACCTAAAAGGAATATTTATGTAAATATATGGACTTTCATTTTTAAAAGATATAAACATGCAAACTTTGTAGAAAATGCTATATCATATTGTACCTCTTAATATATTGTTAAGAATAAAGGAATAAAATAAAAATCACCAACTGCAAATTTTCAGTCAACCTCTTCTTTTCACTATTTGAAGAAGAATGATGATTCAGGAGAATCAACTTACAAATTTGACCCCATCTCTGAAGTTTCCCAACTCTAAACATGTTATAGACTTATCTGTTTTAAAACTGCTCCCCTCCACCTCTTGCTTCATTACTCTCTGAATACGAAACCCAAGATGAAGAGGTTTTGAACATTTGCCATGGTTCGATTTCTCCCAGAAGGAAGATGTAAGGTATGAGACAGATTCTAGCCTCTGTTGAAAGATGCTGAGGTATAAAGTTCTCTCCCATCAGCATCCCTTTGCAGTCCAAAATCTGTTCTCATTCCTTTGGTTCCTCCCACGCCTTCATTTCAAATCCTGTATTATTTCAGATCCCTTCCCCAATATGAAGATGGGATTCAAGCATTTCTCTCCAGTGTTGCCAACAAGCCTCAAAGATATTCCCCCAAATGTTTTATCAAAATCCAGAATCCTCGGAATTCCCCAATATTTACTAGAATATTCAGTCATAATCCCCGGAAATAAATTAATTAAATTCCCCGGACTCTGGGGAAATCCCTGGAAATTGGCAGCGCTGTTTCTCTCACACATTCATCCCAGCCACTTATGTCTTGTTTGTTATGCAACATGCATCTATAATGTATAGATGATTTTGGAAAAAGAGGCAGAAGAGACATACCTGAGGAAAATAAAACTGATCACTCTGCTTCAGTTTTTGCCTGTCATAGTAGCCAAGGTGCTACCTTTCTTCTGGAGGGCTGATAGTTGGCTCTCTTCTCCTACCTACCAAGCTGGCCTTCCTATCCCTTTTATTTCTCTCCTCTTTGCATCCCACTTGGCAGGTCTTCTTGGATGCTGTTCTGTGCCTTGCATGTGCTCCAGGCGCTCTATTACAGCTCCTCTCCTTCTCTCTTCCTTTTTGCCTGCCTGGGCTGTGGCTTTAATGCTCCTGTGCGTGAGCGACAAGCTCTCTCCTGCTTATGCACATCCTCTCTCCTCTCTGGGCTGGACCAGCTCTAGCTCTGGCAGCTGCATCAGTTGCTATTAGTACCTAGATGGCCAACTTCAACTAAGCTTTTAACTGCCATCTACTGAAGAAAAATGGTATAACCAGCTTTCCAACGGGCTGGGCTCTTCTTTATTTATCCTGAGACACTTGAGCAAGGCTGGTCAGAAGACTGCATGCCCACTGCAGAAATAATTCGGTTTGACACCATTTTAACTGCCACGGCTCAGTTAAAGTGGTATCAACCTGGATTATTTCTGCAGCACGGATGCAGCCACAGCTTCCCTCACATACTTACATTATAAACTATATCCTTTTGCTGCTCTCTGTACATCACAGATTTCAGTGTTTAGAGACATTGCTCTTTCGGATGACAACTCCCAGAATCCTCAGCCAACAGACCCATGCCCATCCATGCATCAATTTCAGGCATGGGCTTTTTGTTTTAGGCAAGCTTTTAGGATGTACTCACTTGCAAACAGGTTTCTTATTGGGATGTATGCTTTACTGGTTGTTTTAACTTTTGAATGCTTTTAAAATAATTTTGTAGTATTTTAAATGGAATTATTGTAATTGTTTTGAAAATTATATTGTCGGGGTTTAATTTCTTCTGTGATCTACCTTGGGCCCCATTCTAGGAGAAGGGTGACATACGATATAAATGCAATAAATAAATAAATAAATAAATTGGCTATAAATTAGACATAATGTGTGAGTGTAATGAACTGCATTATCAACATTATCATTTCCTACCTCACATACTTCCCACCCCTGATGCAGGATAGAGGAGTGTATTAAAAATTAGAATGTATTTTTAAATGATCAGGGGTAGATGGAGCTGCAATCACCATGCAAATAAGACATTCGGACCCTGTAACCCAAAATTTGTTTTCTCAGTGAAGAGACAAAACTGCTTTACACATGCTCAGAGGTATTCTTGTTTTGTTATTATTTCACAGGGACTAAAGACATGTTTGACAATGCTGTATAAATTAAAACTTTTTTTAAACTCAAAATCAGTACCACAGTGATGATAGATAAACTGTAAATATAGATAGATTTTTGTGATGTAAATGTCACAGATGATCCTTGAACTGAATTGTCTGTTTCACATATAATCCCTACAGTGTACAAAGGATTTAAAAATAGCTCTTTTTGCTATTCCACATAAAGAATGTCAACACTTGTTCACAAATAGGACACAAGAGACTCAAAGTGACAAGATTCACTGTGTAGGTACAGTAACCTGAAAAATAATTCAACTGATGTTGTCTTGGCTTTTATCCTGAGTTACATCTTATGCTAAAGTTAGATAGGGTTTTTAAGGAAGGCTTCAAACTTTTAACTGGTTCAATCACTAATCAATAAATGCTGTGGTTGGTCTATGGTTAGGCTCCCAGTTTTGGTTGCTCAGGTTTAGAGTACCAAAACAGATCATTTGAAGCTTGTAAAAATAAAATGAGGGATAAAATAACAGAATAGGGCAGAAATGAATGGTGATTTTTTGGGTTCAGACCTCCCGCACCCCAACATTATGAAGTAGCAGTTATGTGGTAACATGCAAATCATATTTAAAAGATTGTTTAAAAGTCAAACAATTAATCCATCTGCATCAATGGGATCAAAAAAACTCTGTACCTTTCTGTCTGAATATGTTGCTTTCCATTTCTTCCATTGGGATGTGCTCTAAGGTGTGGTGTGTCGTTGTTTCCAATTTATGGCGAGCCTAAGGCAAACCTATCACATAGTTTTCTGGGGCTGAAAGTGTGTGACTCTCCCAATGTCAGCCAGTGGGTTTCCATGGCCATCTGGGGAACTGAACCTTGGTCTGCAGAGCCATAGCCCAATACGCAAACTACTACACCATGTTACACTCCCCCCCTCCAAAAGCTAGCCTAATTGCCTCAGCAACAGAGATGTGTTCCCTCAATCCCTAAAAGAACAGCACTTCAGGTGGAGAATGGGTGCAAATGAATTTAAATAAAATGTGTCAGCTCATGGGAGGTAGATTTTTTTGTATTCTCTTTGTGTGTGTGGGAGAGAGACTGCTCAAGAATCTGATCCAACATCAAATTATGTAACTGGGCTTTCTGTCTTGCATAACAATATGCAACTGCAAGCATACAAGGATGGCTTTTGGTTTTTGTTTTTTTAAAAAAGAAGACTTTTATGTTAAGCAACAGAATACACAGAAGTTGGACAACACAATAGGACCTCAATGATCCTTAAGTCCACAGGATGTGATGATCTGCTTCCAGAGACCTGCCTTTGCTTCTTTTAAAGTCAAGGTGTGTCTAGAGATGCATCCCACAACCATATGTCTCAGCAGTGGGAATGCATTTTTTCTTCCTCTGAATTTGTTCCCTTGTATTAGCCTCTTGGGCTGAAAAAGGCCAAAAGATGTGACTCATTTCAAGGCAGAAGGGCAAAATGAGGGTGTTTCCCCCCCCCAAAAAAAAGTATTCTGCCCCCAAATGATTTTTTTTCCTTCAGTGCCTAAATTTCTACTACTGTAGGAACTTAAACCTTCAATATTCAGACATACTGTTTAGGCAGGCAAAGAACAGGCATAAACAAAATTACCAAGAGAATGGGAACACAGCAAGTGCAGGGGTTCTAGTCATGACCATAGGAATGATTTTCCATGTTCCACTCACTGCAATTGTAGAAACTTGGGGATTGGAGGAAAATTTCATTTTGGGGGTAAAATTTCTATGGAGGGGGCAATGGTCTCTCCCCCCCCCCCCCCCCCCAGCGAATATTCAAGGATCAATTGGTTTTTTTCCTGAAACTGGCAAAGACACTCCCAAGGGTCTCTGGATTTACCCTTTCCAACCACTACCATGTCAGGATGCACAGAGAAGCCACTGAGATCCACAAACATCTGGATAATTTCAACCAGAAAGAAGAAACCCTTAAAGTGAACAAAATTTGGCTACCAGTCCTGAAGAATAGCAAAATAAGGACTCAGCAAATGCAAATGGGAAACCATTCAGAGTCAGGGGCTTTCCCAGAAGATAATTAATCACCAATTAGCAGATATTGTTTCCTCATTTGCTTTAACCTCCCAGGCTGAGGCCAGCCATCAACACAGAACAATACACATGCAAATCACTCCTGCATTCCCAGGCTCACACAATATATATACACCCAAGTTTTCCAGGCAAAGCATTCTCTGAAGATGCCAGCCACAGATGCTGGTGAAATGTCAGAAAGAAACTCTGCTAGAACATGGCCACATAGCCCGAAAAACCCACAAAAAACTATGGATGCTGGCCATGAAAGCCTTCGACTTTACAATGAAAGATACAGGTGCTCTCTCCAGTTTTCACTCTGGTAACCCTAAGGCAAAAACCTTTGTTTTGGTAGGTCTTTGAGGACCTACTGCTCATTGGTCCACTTCCAAATGTGTTATCTAAATTTGTTGTTCTTATCAATGGGCATGTTTTTAACTGCTTTCAATTCTACTGATTGTTTGTTGTGGCATTTTGGGGAGGTGTCTATCCTTTTTTTAGGCCTGAGCAACAGGTGTCTTGTGAGATGCCCTCAATGACTGAAAATGCAATAAAACAGCCCATACTTTCCCCAGAGGCTTCAGTCTCCTGTAAAAGAAGGTTCCTTCATACCTTCAATAAATAAAATAACCTTCTATATATCACATTAAGACCCTCCTCTCTGACATCTGACTTGATACAGATAGGGAACTTTCACATGATTCCTCATTTCCACCCTGAAATGGTACAGTCCAGACACAGGTTTTCTACTTTGTCTCATCTTTATGAATTTGTAAGCCTATGGTATGGGGTCTGAAATGGGGACCCTGCTTTTCTACAGTGTCAGTTTTCAGGGTAAATGTCAGGAACTGGCTGCTAAATCTTTCCTGAAAATGCTTCTGCTCGGCCTCATGAAAAGAGCATCTGTCATCTTTAAAACTAAAACCATGCTTTTAAAAACCATCCTTCAGATGATGCTGACCTAGTTTTATGGCACGCTCTAACGACTGCCCTAAAAAGCAGCAAAATATTTGAGCAAAATCTGTAAGAACATATCTCGGTGTGGTCCTGTTTTGCAAGAGAGTTTGGAAGTGGTGGCCTGGTGCCTGAGGTGACGCTTTTTGGCAAATGCCCAGTGCATAAAAGAACATTTTGTCTTGTCAGCATCTTGCTGACAGTAAGAGCCATTTCCCTCATGAATTAGGAAAGGAGTGCAGGGAGAGCATGTACTAGTGCAATGAGAGGTCTGTTTAAGCCTGCATAGATAGATTCACCAAATGTCTCTTTTTATCAGAAAGAGCTCCTTTTTACTCATTCCTCTTCCAGATGACATGCTGAATTGCTGTCAGTGCAAATTACTTGTGTTGCTCTTCAAGGTTCACCTCATTCTACAGTAGAACAGGAGACCCGTTTTCACCTTGAGGGACACATTGTCTCATGGAGAAACTTCTGTGAAGCATTTGGGTGAGATCAACATCACACTCCTGATTCACATGTATGCACCCATGCACATGCACATATACATGTATACACATGCACCGCCCCTAAAGTCTATTCTTATTATGTAAGCATAGTGCTATGATTCTACTTTGGCCTGTTTCAGTCCTATGGAATTCTGGGATTTGGAGTTTTGGGAGGGGTTCTTAGAATTCTCAGCCAGGTAGCTGTAGTGCCTCACCAAACTACAAACCCCAGGTTTCCATAGATGCAACCGTGGCAGTTAACATGGAATGATAATGCTATAATTGCGTAGCATGAAATGGCTCCTATTCGGACATTCACTGTCTGGATTAATTAAACACACAAATGCCCTAGCAGAATTAATTAGGTCAGATAAATACTGTATATAAATGTCATTACAATAAACAACAGCACTAAAACTTTCAGCTTTCTAATTTTATACTGCAGAGCTAGTGTGGCATAGTGGTTCAAGTTGACTATGACTCCAGAGGCCAGGGTTCAATTCCCAGCTCAGCCATGAAAGACACTGGGTGACCTGGGGCAAGTCACACATTCTCAGCCTCAGAGGATGGCAATGGCAAAGCTCCTCTGAACAAATCTTGCTAAGAAAAACCCATTTCAGACTTGAAGGAACATGACAACAACAACAACAACAATAACAACAACAACATGGTATTTCTTATGAAAAACAGTGTGTTGGAGTGGTTTGAGTGTTGAAGTAGGACCCTGGAAGACCTTGCTTTAAATCCCACTCAGCCATGGAAATTCAGTAGGGGACATTGGGCAGTTCATACTATCTGTCAGAATCTGGGATGTGCTCTTTTATAAGGTAAAATCGAAGACTTTCATGGCCAGCATCCATAGTTTTTTGTGTTTTTTCGGGCTATGTGGCCATGTTCCAGAAAAGTTTCTTCCTGATGTTTCGCCAGCATCTGTGGCTGACATCTTCAGAGAATCTCTGAAGATGCCAGCCACAGATGCTGGCAAAACGTCAGGAAGAAACTTTTGGAGCATGGCGACATAGCCCCAAAAAACCCCCAAAAAACTATGCTCTTTTATAACTCTAACAGTTACAGACGGGCATTCTAGTACGCAAGGAGCATGTACTAGGGTTAGAACGGGGTGTCCTTTCCGGACGCACCCAACCCTAATAAGCGCTCGGCGCGTCCAAAATGGCGGCGCCCGTTCCACACGGGGGCCGCCATTACGACGTCACAAACGCGCAGCCTCCAAAGACGTGACGTCTTTGTGCTGTGTGAGGGCGCCTAGAGCTCCCTTTTCGCGGCGCACGAAGGAGCTCCGAAATGGAGCTCCTTCCATGATTTGCGTTGCTGGTGCAGCCTTTAGACCGTTGGGTGTCCTTGGGGCATGAAGCCCCAAGGACACCCCTTTCTAGGCTGCAGGGAAGCGGCCTTTTGCCGCTTCCCTGTGGCCTGGAAAGCGGCGGATCGGGGCCCCAGAGGCTGCCGTTCTGGCAGCTGAGGCCCTGATCCAGCAGAGAGAGGAGCACCTACAGGCCACCCCAAAGGGGAGGTCTGTGATGTGCCATAGTTTTTAGCATGTACCAAAGTACTAAAGGGGAATTATAGGAGGCATAGCACTAAGGTCAGCTATGAGGAGTGCTAATTCAAAGGGATGTCTGGTCTTTGAAGCTGGAATTTGCAGATGTGTGTGGCAGGAACTTTCCCAGAGTCACTGGTGAGAAGTTGATAATGGTGAAGAAGACTGGTATGGCATTGAGGGACTGGGCAGCACAGGCTGTTGTGAGGAGAGAGGACTGCTCAGTTTTGGTTATTAAATGAATTAAGGAAAATCCTGTGAATTTTGTGGGTGGCATATTGTGGGTGGCATATTGTTAAGGTTGTGCTAATGCTTGTGGCTTCAGATGCCTTCCTGTTAGTACTTTGGTATTTTCTAGAATAAAATTACCTGTTTGCTACAGAAGGCTTGTTCACTGAACTATTGGGGGGAAGTTTTAGCAGTTCTTGACATATCTCACCCAAAGAGGAAGGCAATGGCAAACCGACTGTGATTAAGTCTAGCCAAGAAAATCTAGTGATATGGTTGCATACATAAGTAGGAGTCATCTCCTATGAAAGATAGATAACAAAGATTTCCTTTCCCGAAACCTGGGGCTCAAGGCTGTTTGTAAGGAGGCATATTTAATCTAAAACCATCTGTTTCAGTCCCTCCATCGTTTTTAATCTATGTTCAAAAATTCCCTGTAGTCACAAGAAATTTTGCAAAGTCAAAACTATCATGCTTTAATATCCAGGTTGTACAATATTCCTGTCTATGCACAAGAACAGGTTGATATCAACATTGCTTTTTCCAGATCTAAATGTCTTGAGAGCATACTAACTCAAGGCAACTTATATAGCAACATTATGTACCAGTAAGCAAGTGGATGAGGAAGATGTTGAAAAAGTGGACATCTTAAAATACTTCTTTCTTTGAAAATTGCAGAGATCAAAATGCAGATCTCACCAAGGTTAGTAAATTTGTTCCAGTATCACTGTATATACATAAGATGTCTATTTTTCAGAAAATGATCTGAAGTTTTGTAGCAGGGAGTGGAAGGAACAGATTTCCCCCAAAATGCCCAATGTTGCATGACAGATAAATGAGGTTTGGCAGTCTCCAGTTTCAACTTCTGTTTTCAGCTCTTTCAGTTGGGTGCATTACTGTTGTTTCCCAAAGACCTGGCCTAAACTAAAGCCTTGGTTTTTCTTTTTAGGTTTTGCAGTCAGCCGACCTCAAGATGGTTGTGTTGTAAGCATGCTGTGGCAGAAACCACTGTGTGTACCACTTTTATTCTTTGCTTTTACTGTTTTAAATTATTTTAGGTTTAGTCGAAGGCTTTCATGGCCAGCATCCATAGATTTTTGTGGGTTTTTCGGGCCATGTTCTGGAAGAGTTCCTTCCTGATGTTTCACCAGCATCTGTGGCTGGCATCTTCAGAGCATTTTCATGTTATATTTTGTTGAAATTACTGAGTAAGATGGAATATTTTTATATTTGAGAATAATACTAGGAAAACTGTGAATATGCAATTTGTAATTTGGTTAATTAATAACACACACACACACACAGAGTAAACATATTGTCATTCTCTTCTGCCATTTAAGTAGTCTTTGCATAATCAGAGGTGAAGTGCTAATGAGCTTTGAAAAGAATCTTCATTGCGGGGGGGATGTGTTAAATCCTCAGCTATTCATGGCAGTTTGAAAATATTTCTAGGACATTAAAACTTTTCACTGACTGACTAAAGATATGAAGAGAGGAAAGGAAAGATTGACTCATTGTGTTGTGATGGGCAGGGACGTAGCCAGGATTTTAGGAAGGGGGGGTCCAGACTGAGTGCCACCATTATAATGGGGCTTGGGTGCGGTGGCACAGCAGCACACACCATTCATTTTTCTAATGGAAGGGGGGATCCGGACCCCAAGAACCCCCCCCCTTGGCTACGTCCCTGTGATGGGTGTAGGTCCCAATATCAACCATCCCTCATCCACTTCAGTTTATGAAGGAAAGACTCCATAATTCCTACTTGTTCAGTTTGTCACACATCTTGTGTTATGATAAACAGTTGCTTAAAAAATTTCATGGCTGAATATATATGATGCCACTGGGCAAGCTCATAAAGAGTTTAGGGTTAGTGTTCCATCAGTATGCTGATGACACCCAGCTCTACTTTTCCTTGTTATCAGAGTCAGATGGAGCTATGCAGGTGCTGGATCAGTGCCTGGATGTTGTCACAGGCTGGATGAAAACCAGTTAAGAAGGTTCACAGTGGAGCATTCACATTGCCACATTGAATGCAGCTCACTTTTACATTGAATAGCTGAAGAAGGCAGAAGTCAAAACATTTTGGTAATATGTTTATAAAGTTTTGTTTGTTAATTGTTAAGCAACTTGCATTTTCTACTGAAATCTGCATACCCTATACATAGACAAGCCTTTGGCTATACAGATCATAAGAAATTATGGTTCATTCTGAAAGAAAAGGGTGTGCCACAAGATTTGATCATCTTACAGTGGGTCCTCGCCTTAAGCAGGGATCCATTCCGCCTATGCTCAAGCCCCATTGTAAACAATGGGGCTCGTGCACGGCAGCGCAGCGGTGCACGGGGCACAACGGGCGCACGCACCCATTCGATTGAATGGGACGTGCCGCCCCTTCCGCCCTGCGCGTGCCCCGCGGCTTGAGCACGTATGCTCAAGCTGCGTAAGGCGCGCCCGCGTATGACGCAGGCGCGCTGTATTATGTAACCTATATTAATAAAAGGCCACTGTTAAAACACAATATGGAGAAACAGAATGATTTCCCATTAGCAATTTATATGAATAAGATATCATATAGAATGCAGGATTAGAGAGTGGAGGAGTAAAAATTGGGGGAAGGTATGTATATGCAGATGACACCAATATTACTTCCAGACAGTAGTATAGACTTGGAATGACTGTTGATGAAAGTTAAGGAAGAAGGTGAAAAGTCATCTAAAACACTGAAAAAATTATCACCACATATGATTTACATGACTTTAAACTGTAGTCAAGAAATCAGAAAACTATGACTTGAAAGGGAAGCTGTGAAAGAACTAGATAGGACCTTCAAGTGTAAAGATATATCACCAGATTCCAAAACAATAATAGGTCATGCCACTGTATTTATGATTTTTATGTATGCATGTGAAAGCTGGACAGAGAAAAAAGCTGACATGAAGAACATAATGCATCTGAAAAATGGTGCTGGATAGTTGTATGGATACATGGACGGCTAAAAAGGAAAAAATGAATGGCTTCTGGAGCAAATCAGGCCATAACTCTCACTAGAAGTGAAGATAACTAAACTGAGACTGTCATACTTTGGATCTAGATGAGACAGCATGGCTTACTTGAAAAGATGATAACACTGGGGAAAGTGAAAGCGAATAGGAAAAGAAGACCTCATCACAGGTGAGTGGATTCAATCCAGAGAGACCAGTTAGGGGACAGGGCTTTGGGGGTGTCTCATTCATCCAAGGAACTGACTGTTGGTAACCAGCTTTATTGCTTTAACATATCAACACTAATTGGCCACTGCAAAGATTATTTACATCCTTCTGGGCCCTATTACATTCCATCCTATCCCCATAACTGTGTATATATGCTTTATACATGTGTGTGTATTATCACTCTGTAAGCATCCAAAGAAGTGGGTTTATATCTACAAAAGGTCCTGTAAAAATAAAAATTAGTTAGTTTTAAAGGTTCTGCTACATCATTTTCCCCTCCCCTCCCTTTCTCCTTCTCATTCATAGGGTTGCGATTAGTCAAAGTCAACTTGACATAAATAACAACAAATGCATATTCCTCTCAGAGGACTTTATCTAAGTTGTAAATCCTACTACAATGGAACTTTGAGCTACTACAAATTTTACTTTTCTTGCTAGATATACATACCACATATATGAACATTTAAAAAGTGAAATTGTAAGCTGTACACACATACACACGTAAAATGTAGGGCATAAACCCAGGAACTTCTGTCTCTGCAGCTAGGTTTTCCTCATGAGATCCACAAGCAATTCATAGCAGACTAAAAGGATGATTGTTTATTCACTGGCAGGTGGTCTCCATAAAACTCCATGGCTTTAAAGATATCTTGTTTTTAAAAATCCATTTAAACTTTGATTTGCTTGAGCAGGACTCCTATTATTATTATTATTATTATTATTATTATTATTATTATTATTATTATTATTATTATTGCTTTCCTGCCTCTCATCAAGGGTCAAGGCAGGGTACAGCATGTTAAAATACAAAACACAATTGAAAAGCCACCAGGAAGCCATTACTAATGCATGTACACATCTTGGA
>NC_056523.1:257255185-257267868 GCF_019175285.1 Sceloporus undulatus
AAGTTTGTAAGTTATAGGACTTTCAGGGTCTCTTATTATGAGGGGCAGCCCCTATTAGATGGTTGCAAAGACTTCTCTTTTACATATACTGAACAAGATGCCAAAAGAAATCCTATTTTTGAATGTGAGCCCTTCAGGAATGTGTGCATGATGTAACTGATGAATGTGGGCAATATGTTATTTTTACAGAGTAATTAATGGCTAAGTTAATTGAAATCAATATATTCATTTGGTATCCAGGTAAGACACAAAGGCCCGGTACAGACTGTGGGAAAACAGCAGTCTGGGGTCAATTTTAGGGCTTGGGAATGCAGAGCGACCACATGCTCGCAAGCCCTTCCGTGCGCCGGCAGCACCATCATGGCTTGGCCCTGTCCACATTGGGGCCGCCATGATGATGCAAGCGGGGTACAGCGTCTAAACGTCGCCCCGGTGCACGTGCATCGTCACTGCATGCAAGTGTGCCATTGGCGCATTCATGGCACCTGCCGCACAGACTAAAAACTCGTCAGGAGTAAAAATGGGTGACTCCAGCCCACCCTTTCAGGGCGGTCTGTCAAGCCCCAAACTTCTTAATAGTTCCTTCCTGATTGTCAACCCTGCATGTCATGGATTTCAGCCATTCTTTATTGCTGTTTTGAAAGTCTGTAGTGAAAAGAGAATTGGAAAGCACATAGAAAAGCAAGAAACAATGAGAAGACAAGCTCCATGTGCTCTGAGATGGTCAACTGTTTATTCAGTGTTTACAAAGCCCAACACATTTTGGCCACAATGAGAAAAGCCTTCTTCAGATGCTCAGTTTTGATAGCAAACCATGCATATAGTTACTGGATGGTTGTGATCATAACTGAGCCCCTGAAGAAGGTCTTTCTCATTGTGGCCAAAACATGTTGGGCTTTTCAAACATTTATTAAACTGTGACCATCCCAGAGAACATGGAGCTTGTGTCCTCATTGTTTTTTTGTTTCGAAAATCTGGCAACATGCTAAAGCAACAGGAAAGAATTGATTTCATTGTCTATTTGTAGACGATGCTAAAAATTACCAGTGTGGAATATTTATAATTCTGAACTCATTTTGCTGGCCCTTTCATTCATTATAACAGATGCGAAGGCATAGATCTCAACAAATATATACTGCTGTATCTCTTCTAGGTTTATATATTACGCATGAAGTTGCCTTAGCAACAGATGGTATCATAATCGACATGCCAGCCTTTCAGAAACACTGTGTCTTCCTACATCATTTCTTTCTCATCTACTCAATTCCAATTAAGGTGATAATACTTAGACAAATATTTTCTCATGGACTTGCTTCTCCATCATTAGCTGTGTTCAGTGTATTCCAATACACTTCTGCAGAACATTAACAGTTTAATATGAGATTGTTCATCCCATAGCACTGTTGAAATCCAGAAACAAGAATGAAAGGTGGTATACACTGGCTGAATCAATTCTGTTGGCAAAGACAGAGAGGCTGAATTTTCATTAACTGCAGCAACTTCCTCATCCTGTTGGTAACATGATATCACTAAGTATAGCAAATGTTCTTTCTCTCCTCAATCTGCTGAAATTTCACAGATAAACCTGACATACACAATCTATTTCAGTAGGGCTGTTAAATGTTGTCTTTTATAAATATCTCTGGATGCCTCTAAAAACTGCCTTGACTTGTAAAAAAAAATGGAGAAACAGCAGATCTTTATTGAATTGAAGGTAGTGCTGACTAGGAAGCAATCTATTAAAAGTCTTGTTTCTGGCCTGCCCATGAAATATTTCACAGGCCAGAATAAGGGAAGGAAGAAAAAAAGGGAAGGAAGAAAAAAAGGAAAACACAATTTATACAAAGTCAGAGGGAAATGGGAATAAGAGCCCTTGCATGGTTGGTGTTCATAAAATCATAGTTGCACAGCTGGAAGGGATCACAAGGGCCATCTAATCCAGCCCCCTAACATGCAGAAATTTACATTGTTAAATCACTTGCAAGATAGGCCTATCCCACCTCTGTCTACGGACCTACAAAGAAGGAGACTCCAGCCCTCTCTGGAACAGTTTTGTCTACTGTTGAACAGCTCTCATAATTTTTTTTAAAAAAAGTTATTCCTAATGTTTAGGTAGAAACTCTCTTCTGGTAATTTGAATCCATTGACTTGAGTCCTAGCCCCTGGAGCAGCAGAAAATTAACTTGCTCCATCTTCTGCATGATATCCCTTCAACTATTTAAAGATGACTATCCTAACGCCTCTGTCTTCTCCAAGCTAAACCTATCCATCTCCCTAAGCAATTTCTCATGAGGCTTCATTTCCAGATACTATACTATTTTGGCTGTACTTTTCTGAAAACATTCCAGTTTGTCTCCTTTGTAAGTAATCCTTTTTGCCCGAGCCTACCTTGTCACCTTGACACCACCATTTTCTCTTTGGCCTGGCCCATTATCAGAACGTAATCCCCTATGTCTTTCTTGAAAACGAACATAGTTCATGGGTAAAAGAAGTTTCCTACCTTTACTGTAAATCTTACCTTACAATTGTTGCCATCCCTAATACCCAGATATGTCTAGCAAGGGCAACCTACCTTCTCCCCTTTTGCCAGAATAATATTTGGCACTGCCAAAGACAAAACAAGTAGGCTAACCTTTTAGAAAATCAATACAAACATAGTGCATCATTTGGAGAAAACAGGGGACAGTGTATGGCAAAGAGAAAATTATGTCCCCCTGATGCCAGATATACTACTTGTCAATAACTGCTGAGCCCAATAACTATTGGCAGAAAAACTGCTGGGCTTATAAACCAATTCTGGAATATAGCAGAGTAGTTGACAAATTTGTAGAAACGTGGTTCACAATCCTCAGTGAAGATGACAGGCACTGGATGTCTTCCAGAAGTGAAGGAATTGCAGGAATCTCAGGAACTCTCCAGCAATCGCTGCTGCTCCGGCTCCAGCTGAATAAACGACCAAAGAAGCCAGGCTCCCAAAAGTGCTATCTTTATTTACAGAGTGCTAACCACAAATCACCAATGCTACTATACAGATCAAACGAATACCAACTCCTACTCAAACCCACAAGCAATTACTGGAAGCCCTTGAGTTTATATACACTCCAGAAAATACGGTCTCCCAAACTCAGTCACTTCCTGTTCCACACTGTAAAGCGTCCTCCTGTCCATGCAGACATATGTTTCATCATCCAGGCTTTGCTGCATGTAGGCAAACAGAGTGACCTTGTGCCTATGAGCATCAGCTGTGGCTAATTAGCCTTGTCCTTCTGGTGCTGGATGCTCATGGTCACGCACACACACATCTAAGCATTTCTCATTTTGCTGGCTTTAACCCTTTAACACTACTAGCATACCTAGAAAATGAAACACACTGACATGAATGGGAAGAAAAGGGCCAGTGAATAAGGGAATGGGTGAGGTGAAGATAAAGTAGGGACAACAGAGTCTTCTTCAGTGTATAGTGGAGCAAGCTCTGCAAATGTGTACCTCTCAAAATGCTTGAATGAAACTGGTAAGGTGAAATCAGTGATTTTTTTCTTCTTAAGTAATTTCCTTCTACATGTTTAACAATATTAGTAGTAACATTGCTTTTTCCATCAGTTTATCTAGGATAGAAATTACATGGAGAGACTATAATTAAGTGGTAACCCCTTTGGATTCAAATGTAATTACATCAACTGCTTGGTAAGAAATGTGATTATCATTACAAGTTTCAGTTAATGATTCAGAAATTTTATATATGCTTTCGAGAAGTCACCTTTGAGTCATATCCACTATTATTTTAGTGATTTTGTTTTTAACATACAGTGTAAGTTGCTTTGGGTTCTCTATAGAAGAAAAGTGAGATATAAATTAAATAAATAAATAAAACAAAAATAAAATGGTATGGGTTAATGATGAGTATGTGGGAAAGGATGTCACCTCCCAAAGACTCTTCATTTTGTTTGCATTATTAACACACACATTATTAATAGTCTATATTTGAGGCTTTTCCTGTTCAGAAAGTTGATTTTAGTCTGCATCTGCACTGCAGAAATAATCTAGTTTGACACCACTTTAATTGGCATGGCTCAGTGCCATGGAATTCTGGGAATTGTAGTTTACTGTGTCACCAGAGCTCTCTAACAGAGAAAACTAAATGTCTCTCAAAACTATAAATCCCAGAATTCCACAACATTGAACCATGGCAGTTACTGGGAACAACTGAATTATTTCTGTAGTTCAGACAGCTCCTTAGTCATTGTAACAACACCTATCCATCTGAAGGAGAATGTTGCCTCCAAAGTCTCCAGTTTTTGCCCCCAAAGTCCCCGAAAAATAGTATCTCCTATCACAACATTACAGTACGGAGGAGAAAGTGGCAGGACAATACTTTGTCCCTCAAAAGACTATGAAAAGTCTTCATGATGCTTAAAGTACATGTGACATACAGTTGTGTGAAAATTGCCATTAAAACGTTTATTTTAAAAATCTATGTGATGGATACCTTGATTACAAAAGCTTGCCCTCTTCAGCAGAGTCAAAAGCTTTGTACTTCTCTATTTAATGACATCAGTGCTTCCGCATGAGTCATAATTAAACTTTTAAATTAATTAAAAGGAAAATTGGCAAATCTATTATGAATAGACTAAAAATAGAAACTCATTCAGCTAAACTAAATAGGCATATCCTCCACTTCTTCATCTGAATCTGCTCTTCCATGCCAGTGGTATCTCAGGCTAGACCAATCTGTCAAGGCCAGGTTTTGTTGCACAGGGATGGAAATGCACACAAATAAAATACTTTATTAAGGCTTTAATCGCTAATTGGCTTTCTGTTTTCCCAACATTGGAGAGACAGAAAGCCAAGAGGCTGTTTTCAACTCCTTAAATGAGCATTTTAATGATTGTTTGCCCTTGGTGAGATTATTTCTAGAAGACTGGATTGGATAGGCAAGAGGCCATCCTTGAACTGAATGACAAAGTGCTGAAAGCAGGAATTGGGACATGAAAAATTAGCACTTCTATAAAGATCTCCTCTAGGAAGTGCGTGCACACATACAAAATAGAACTCTTTGCTGCTGAGGTGGTGTCACATGCCACCGTATTAATAACAATTCAGAGCTTTTCTTTCACAAAGCACATTTGAGTTCTATTTTTACAGAAAGGTCAATTGTCATCTGTTTAGAAGTGTGAGGAAAAGCTGGCCAGTTTTGCCTTGGTGCTGAAGTACATTCTCAGAAACTGTGAAAAGAAATCCGGCAATTTATGTGGATTGAACACTCCGGTCCCTGACACGGTTGACAGGCAGGTGAGCTAAAAGGAGCAGCAATCTAAATGGAAATAGACTGCTAAGCAGCTTCTAAACCAGGGGTGCAACTATGGAAGGGGCAAAATGGGCCCACTGCCCTCCAAATAAGAATTGTGTAGCTGCAATAAAATTTTCCTTCCATCCTCAGATTTCTAGACATTGAAAAGCATTTATACCTTTAACTCTTTTATTTGCTTTATTTGTATTCCTGTGGTAACTTTGCTTGCCCTTTTTCTATGGAGGCCTAAACTCTATTTCTAAATGCTCAGCTGAAGTCTTCAGTTACTACAATGCAAGAAATTTGGGGAAGTGAAAGAAAATTTAACAACGGATACAGAATCCTTATTTGAAAGGCAATGCTCTCACTTTGCTGCCCCTGACCCAGCTACACCCCTGCTCTAAATGTGAAGAAACAAAATCAACATTTGCAAGAGCAATTCACATATGCCTTATTACCTTTACATAAAACATGCAGGGGTGGTGGTGTAGGCCATTTAACAAATACGAGGGGGGAAATTGAAGATGTTAGTCAGATGCCACCATGTTGTTTCAGTTCTTAGTAAAGATGGTATGCTGGGTAGCCTGGTAGCCTGCCTACAAAAGATATCATCCCCAGCATACCATCATTACTAAGGACTGAAACAACATGCAGGCATCTGACTAACATCTCCAATTGTTTCCCCCCCCCCTCCTGTTTGGTTTGTAACATCTTGCCTGATGAAGAAGCCCATGGAGCTTTGAAAGCTTGCAACAAGTATATTGTGCATTTCAGTTGGTCAATAAAGGTATCATTGATGGATTTTTGTTTGTACCTTTAAATAATTAACATTCTGTTTTTGTTGCATCCAGACTCCCCTTCCATTTGTCTGTCTCCCTCTTACTTTGATACTAGAGAGCTATGCTGCAAAATTAATGCAGTTTGATACCTCTTTAACTGACATGGCTCTGTACTACAGAATTCTGGGATTTGTGGTTTTGTGAGATATTTAGCCTACTTTGTCAGAGAGCTCTGGTGCCACAAGAAACTACAAATCCCAGGATTCCATAAGATGGCACCATGGCAGTTAAAGTGTTGTCAAACTGCATAATTCTGCAGTGTGGCAGCAGCCTTGGAAGGGTTCCATTTAAAAACTACAATTGCCATAATCCCCAATGACTGAGAAGATTCTGGGGGTTGTAGTCCAACAAAGGAACTTGTCTAAGTGCTAGTGGCCTGCGCAAAGGGTGGTCTCCATACTGCCATTTCTATGTGCAGGCTGATGTGCAGGCTGTTGGAAAGGTTACTGATGAAAATGCCCTGCCTGTCACTCAACAAGGAAAGGTGATTCGATGAGACAGAAGATTGGATTGCGTGAACTTCTGCTACCCTTAATCCCCATGATTCTACATTCCAGGCACCAGGCAGATAGCTAACAACTTTTATTAGTGGAAGGACTCTCACAAAGAGTGTGTCTAGAGAACTGAGCTTCACATTCTGGGGTACGGGAATTATCACAGAATTTAAAAACTTTCTCAAGTGATACGGATATCACAGTCTCAAACCAGAGGTTCAGTTATATTTGGTAATGTTTATTTCTCCATTTTGGACACTTGAGAGGAACACCTGGATCTTTCTCAGTATGTGAGGTCGCAATCTCTTTTAAGTTTAAACTGTTCCAGTAAGTAGTTATTGCAGTCCCAAAGAGAAAACAGAAGAGCGACTGCAGAGCTTGGAAAAGTTATGGGGGAGGGGGGCAAAACTTTCCAAATTTCCCCACAGATGGTTCCATGCTATGGGAAATTTAGAAGTTGTAGCCCCAAAACAGTAACTTTTCCCAGCTCTGAGAGAAATTAGGAATGTGGACAAACATTCCTGGTTATGTATATTTTTGTTTTCACATTGCAACCTGATTAAAGCAAAACTTGTTTGAACTTACATGTGACAATGAGCGTTTCCAAAGACAAAGGGTGTCTGACTGAAAGGCTTTGTGTACCTGTTCTGCTTTCCCAGGTTTTTGGGAAAGGGCGAGATACAAATAAGGAGGAGGAGGAGGAGGAGGAGGAGGAGGAGGAGGAGGAGGAGGAGGAGAATAATTTTCAAAGTTGTGCACAGTGACAGGGTTTCGCTTGCTGTTGTTGACCTTGAGAAGGATGGCACAACATTTGTTTTCTCTTGCCCAGTTTTGACCCCAAATATTCAACCAGCCCAGGACCTGCCAGTGCTTCACTATAGCCCCAGAGGTCTTCACCATATCCCTCTCTGGCAATTTCCTGCTGCTATTATGGCAGAAACAGTGGTGTAAAATGTCAGGATTTTTTTGGTTAGGTGGTCTAGAAGGTGAGAGTAGTTGCATGGGTCTGCTCCAAATCTTGGAATCTGCTCTGTAAATATTTTCAAGATTTTGCATGTGAGAACTAATTTGGACCAGTTCTGGCCAACCTGGATTAGAGATTCAGGCGGGAATTGTGTCATACATTTGCGTAAGTTCTCTTACACATGAGGTTGTACATTTTTGGTTGTTGTTCCAACACACTTATTCTGTTCATACTTGCATGAGCAGTTCCACAACTGTAACCATTTCACCTAAGTATAAATTCAATCACTGATCCCAACTCGAGTCCTGTTGAATCAATTTGATTTGCCTATATGTTGACTCGGCATTCAGTGGTTGGGTCTACTGTAACTGGGAGCAGTGGTATCACTAATGTGTGTGTCATCCAGTGTAGTAACTCATGGTGTCTCCCCCTCACATTAACCTTCTCCCAAACCATACCATACAAAATCCATAGTAATGTTGTTGTTTTTTGTTAATGTTATTCATAAATTGTAATTCCCATATATCGCTGAATGTAAAGACAATAGTTGTGACATAAACAACTAGCAAAATTAAAATTATGCCTTTAAATTACAATATTTACATGCACATAGTTTCATATGGCTAAAGTGAAAATTTGTTAAGATGTGACGTTTTAAAATAAAAAAATACATTAAAAATATAAAATTTAACCCTGAGGGCTTTCCTTTTTCCTCCCTCTGAATGTCATCCCACTCACACCATTTCCAGCATTTTAAAGAGGTTCAGGTGAATGCCACAGGGATATGGTGGCTTAGTGGTTAAGACGTCAATTCTGATGATCGTAAGGTGAGAAGGTTGGCAATTTGAGGTCCAAGTGCTGCATGATGGCACGAGCTCCCATCACTAGTCCCAACCTAGCAATTTGAAAGCATGCAAATGCAAGTAGATAAATAGGTACCACTTTGGTGGAAAGGTAACAGTGTTTGGTGAAGTCATGATGGCCACATGACCACTGGAACTATCTTTGGACAGCGCTGGTACTTCGGCTTAGTAACGGAGATGAGTACCTCCCCCTATAGTTGGTTACGACTAGACATTCATGTCAAGGGGAAACCTTTACCTTTAAGTGAATGCCACAGGCCATTTTTGCCCAAAGCAGATTTTGGGGGAGCAATGCTGTCACCCCCCCCCCTTAGTGTGTCACCTGGTGCAGCCTGCACCCCTCTAGTGATGCCCCTCATTGGGAGTAATCAACAGGATTCCAGCCATGCAGTTGCACCTTCTTGGATTATGCATAACTGCTTCTTTGTGTTTTCTAATGCTAACCCTTTAACCTGGGATTGTCCTTGTGCATTCCCACTGCAGAGTGGGACAATAAGCAGGCATATTGGCAGACACAAAATCAGTTGCATAATGAGAGCTTTTAGCAGAATGATGGCATAGCACAACCATCATGTAATTACACAAGTGTATGCAAGCTTGGGAAAGATTTACGTTTCAGATGCAGAGATACAGCAGTGCAAAATACAGGTGCTGTCTGCTAATGTTACATAAGATGTCCCTAAGATTTATTATTCGTTAAGGTAAGATATTATTTATTTGAGGAAATTAATAAGAACAACCCTGCTTTTACATCATTGCACTGGTAATGACTGAAACATTTTTGGAAACACTGTGTAGTTGTACTGCCCCTGTTGGCACAGAAGACAGATTTGTTCCTCCTGAAATCAATGGGGAAAAAATTAACCATATTTCTCATCTGTGTTTCTGCAGTGCATTCTGCCATCTGCTGGACACAGAAACCAATCATATATAGAACTTCATCACCCTCTGCAGGAAACTACATTAAAAATTCACTGTAATGATTGTAACATTTAACTGTAGATTAGTCACCTGTGGAGCACATGCACACACACGCACGCACGCACACACACACACACACACACACACACACACAAATTCGTAATTAAATCAGGGTCAGAGTTAGGAAGCATTTCCTTTCTTTTCTTTTTTGCTAACTGAACAATTCTGGCAGCTGTAGTCTTAAAACGAAAGTACATTTTGATTTATTTAATTTATGTCTCACCTTTCTCCCAAGTAGGGAATACAAGACAGCTTCCAACACAATTAAGAGGTGCCAGTGAAAATAGAATAAATAATACATTGTTGTTGTGTTTCCTCAAGGTGTTTCCAGCTTATAGAAACCCTATCACAGGGCTTTCTTGGCAAGATTTGTTCATGGGGGTTGCCTTTGCCTTTCTCTAAGGCTGAGAGAGTGTGACTTGCCCAGGACCACCCAATGGATTTCCATGGGTGAATGGGGATTGTCACCCTGCTCTCCCAGAGTCATAGTCCAGCACTCAAACCACCCATGATGGTTCTATAAATAATACATATTAAAATATAAATTAAATTAATTAAAGAACGTTTAAATCTCTCTCTCTCTCTCTCTCTCTCTCTTCCTCTCCAGGAATAGCATTTTTGGCCATACAGCAAAACAAAAGCAAAACATTATGGTGATACCTTTATTAAGACAACCAAAAGGTACAAAATACATTATGCAAGCTACTGAAGCTCACAAGCTTCATCATCAGGTACGGATAATTAAGTAATTTTAGAGGAGGAATTGTGACAATGGAGGGTCACAGAGCTGCATCTTTCTTGAGATGTTAAAGCCAAGTTTAAGATAGTGGTGGAGGAAGGTTTAATGCAGGTAAAGGCTGTCTCCCTTATTGGCTATGAAGCATTTTGGACCCAAAAATGAAAAAGCAGTTGTTTTCTCCGTTGTTAGAAGCAGAGACAACTCCTTTGAAAACTAACCCATACCTGTCTTGTGCAAAGCTACAAGACAATTTGTAGTCAGGATACATTGACTTTGGTTGAGTATCCCTTATCCAGAATTTCAAAATCCAAAATCATCTACCTGGGCAGCTGATGGTTCAGTGTACACAAACTTTGTTTCATGCTCATATTTCTAAAAATATTGTCTAATATTATCTCCAGGCTATGTGTATAAAGTGTATGTGGGACATAAATGAACTGTATGTTTAGACTTGAGTCTCATCTCCAAAATCTCTCTGTGTAAATGAAAATATTCTAAAATTCATAATAATAATAATAATAATAATAATAATAATAATAATAATAATAATAATCCTCCAATATCGAAAACACTTCTGTTCCAAGAATTTTGGATATGGGAGACTCAGCCTGTATACAGCTTCTCAACGTACTCACTCCCCCCCCCCAAATTTAGCCAAAAAAGTTTTAAGCTCCATACTAATAAAAAAAGAATTATGAAAATATATGGAGCTCCTGAGGCAAAGAAGTTAATAAGAAAGGTATAAGGCATACACTTAATTGATTATCTCTTCTGTACTGGTACAAAAAAGCACTTGGTGCCAGGACTTTCCTCAACATCCATTCACAACCTCTCATCATGCTTAGCTTTCTTTTTTCAGTATCTGTAAAAGGCAATGGCAAGGGTAAGGAGCAATGGAGGGCCCATTCACATTACCTTTTAACCCGGTTTTGAAATTGATTCTTCCACGTGAAGTTCATATTGGGCCCGATTCTGTCACAATCCATGTCGAGGCTTGCACAAGGAAATGCCCCTTAGCGCGGGCTATCGAGATTCGGGCTAAAATCCGTCTTTTCTGAAAAGACCCAGGTTCTGCGAAATATGAACTTGCCCTCGATCATGATCGGGGCAAATTCGGGGAGGGATTAAGGTCTGAGGGAGGGCAGAGGTCAGAGCATTCCCTCCCCTCATCGGAGGGGAGGGGGAGGAAGAGGAGGAGGAAAGAGCCGAAGGAAAAAGGGGAATCTGGAGGCAAGGGTGACAGGAGGCTAAGGGGAAATCAGGGTGACGAGGGCTGCAAAGGGCTGTAAGAGGGAGGGTGGGGGGAGTGGAGAAAGTGATGGAGGAGGAGGAGGAGGAGGAGGAGGAGGAGGAAGGAGCCTTGGGAAGAAGGGAGCCATGGAGGGCATTCTATAATGGAGCAGGAGGAGGAGGATGAAGGAGCTGGGGGGAAGGGTCAATTCAGGGCACCTCAGAGGGAGGGGAGGGTCGGAAGGAAAGAGGAGGATTGCCAAGGGAAATTGGGCTGTGGGGCTAAGCCAGGAGATGTAGGGAAAGCTGTGTATGCCATTATAGGCAACTTGATCAATCATCATTCAAATTTCCTCTGTGTCTTTGCTCACCTATTGGCTGTGGAGGTTGAGATCTGGTAGAGGTATTTGTTGTTGTTGTGTGCCTTCAAATCATTTCCAACTTAAGACAACTCTTATCCTTGAGTGACAAGTCGTGAGCCATCACTTATTTTTTTCAGAATAAATTAGAATCTAATTGCTCAGTTTAGATTTGTATTTTATATACTAAGTTAAAAGCTTGTTTTTTAAATTTCAATTTGTTCACCAGCAGTATTGTTTGCGATTCAATCTGTGGTTCAAAAATTAGAAAACAGATGTCTTTATCATCAAATGTGATATTACCTTTATTGTAAACATTAATCAAAGGGCCATTCAGACTACCTTTTGTACTGAACTGTAACTCAGATTAAAAGTGGGAAGTTCCTATTGGCACCGGTTTAAACACATCAGAATTAGGAATCTTGCACACCCGATTCAGGGCAAATCCCCCTTAGAACAGTTTTTCTGAAAGTGGATTATTTCCCGTGTCTTTTAGGAAAGCCGGCAATTGTAAACTTGGCCCTGGTCATGATCGGGTCTGTTCAGGAGAGGGATTTAGGCCAAAGGGTAGGCAGTGAGCAGAACAGGCCTCCCCTCTCACACCATTTGATTTGCAAATGGCATTTTTTAAAAAATTATTTTGTTTGTTTGTGTGTGTGTGTGTGTGAGAGAGAGAGAGACAGAATATGCAAATGTTTGTGTTCCCTTTTAAATTTGGCAAATTGATACAATGTGTGAATGCTTTTGCTACATATGTGTATGTAAGGAGAGATGGCATTCTGGGGTGGCAATCGGAGGGAAAACAAAGAAAGAGGATGCAGAGATGGCATTCTGAGGTGGCCTCCCCTGCAGGCAACAATTATTATTATTATTATTATTATTATTATTATTATTATTATTATTATTATTATTATTATTATTATTATT
>NC_056523.1:257267878-257269952 GCF_019175285.1 Sceloporus undulatus
GTGACAGGGGAATTTCTGGTGCCCCCACTTCAAAGTAACAAGGAGGAGGAATGGACAAGGAATCTGGTAAGAACTGAAAATATTGAACCATACAAGACCCTTGGGATATTTGTTTTTGGAGTATATATTGGAATTAAACCTTTGTCCAATCTCTGGTGTTGGCCAAACAGTGCAACGTAGATGCGCATCATTTGATTGACGGTGTTAAAAAAACAAGAATGAGCGAAATGGCAGCTCATTTTAAATCGATATAAATGGTAATGTGAACTTCATCAGGGTTAAATTTCCACGGAGAGATTCGATCAGGATAAATATAGTGGGAAAAATTGATTTGTTATTGTATCATCGAATCTCCCCAGGTCTAATCATCACAAAAACGCCAGTGTGAATGGGGGCCCCTGTCTCAGTTTTGTCTTTTCCTTTTGCAACTGATACTTAATATTTCATAGCTGGAGGATATGCTCAGTCCATAGAGGGCTGTTTTTGTATTCAGCCCTCCCCAGCCCCCTATTTTCAAAAAGATTTGTTTTTGTTTTTTGGTTTTTTTAGGAGGAATACATATGCAAACCTAATGCTCCCTCTCCCTGCCGGTGGTACCGTGCAGTTCACCAATTCTGATGCATGTGTACAGAAGCCCAAACAAATGTCAAACATGATGCTGTTTATAGCTTGGTAATGGTGAGACAGAGAGAAATCAACACAGGAAAAGGGAAGTCTCTGGTCACTTTGGTTACTGTAAGCTAGATAAGGATCAGTGAAACAGCTCAGAAAGGCAAGAATGCAGTGTGTGTGTGCACACATTTTCAAATCAACTGTTGACTTACGGCGACCCTATGAATTTCATACAGTTTTGATAGGCAAGGAATACTCAGAGGTGGTTTTGCAACTTCCTTCCTTTGCCACTGGTGTTTTGTTTTTAGTGGCTTCTCATCCAAGCATTAACCAGGGCTGACACTGCTTGGCTTCCAAGATAAGATAGGATCTCATGCGAATGATGGAAAAGAGGTTTAATCCATTTTCTCACTTTCTCTTCTAAATTTCTCGCTATACATATAAATAGATGGCTGAACAAGTTATGTCATCTCATTACCTTTTCCCCCTCCTAAAGATGGAAAGATGTTACATGAATCCTTTGGCTTAATATCATCAGCTTTCATCTTCATTCCTGCTTTCTTAATATTTGCTTTCTTTCTTTATTCCTGCTTTCCTAATGTTTCTTAATATTTGTTTGAACTCCATGGAGCAATTTTATATGGTTATTTTCCTAGTGCTTTCTTATCCTGACAGCTTGCAAAGGTACAGCTACTTAGCTTCAGCACTAGAATGCCTCATACTCCTTCTGGGTATTTTCTAAAACCATTCTTTCTCTTCTTATCCCCTAATAGGCAATATAGGCTTTCAGTTTGTTGAGTATGACAACTATTGAACTTTTAGTAATGCAGAATCACAGCTTTCCTGGAAAACTAGAAGGAAGGGGTCCCTGCAAAGCTGTCTGTTTTCAGCTTTTAGAAATATATATTTGTTTTATGATTATTTGTTGTATGGTGTTTCATGATTCACAGAACAAATAACAGTTTTCCTGGTTGCAAACCCTCCATTTTGTCCTCACAATAATCTTGTGGCCAACAGAAATAGAGGAGATAGATAGATAGATAGATAGATAGATAGATAGATAGATAGATAGATAGATGAGAGAGATAGGTAAGTGGATGGATGGATGGATGGATGGATGGATGGATGGATGGACGGACGGACGGACGGACGGACGGACAGATGAGAGAGGTAAGTGGATAGACAGATAGAGATAGATAGATAGATAGATAGATAGATAGATAGATAGATAGATGACAGAGATAGATAGGTATGTAATGGACAGATAGATGAGAGAGTTAGATAGATGATAGAGATAAATAGGTAGGTGGATAGATAGATAGATGACAGAGAGAGATAGATGACAGATATAGGTAAGTGGATAGATATAGATGTCAGAGATAGATAGGTACGGTAGGTGGATGGATAGATAGATAGATAGATAGATAGATAGATAGATAGATAGATAGATAGATAGATAGAT